>NW_007734058.1:63925-78459 GCF_000696425.1 Galeopterus variegatus | reverse complement strand
TGCAGCAGCCATGGTTATGGTGGTGGCTGTGGTGGGCCACCCACATGGAGGTGATGTTTCTGGCATGCTCCTCAGCACTGGTGGTGTGCCTGGTTCTGGGGTGTGTCTGGTCCCCCACTCCACGCCTTGGGTCCCTGGGCAGGCCCCAAGGTGCTGGCGCAGTGTGCCTGGTTGTGGGAGGGGGGTCTGGTCCCCTTCTCCATGCCTCGGGTCCTAAAAAGAATTTTAAGATGTTCACTGTATATCAGATTGAAAAACAGCTCCTTGTTTAAAAACACAGATTTATTTAAATGGATTATATCACTGGTCTTTGATTATGGACTGATTCCCTCTTTGTAAGTTAATAAAGAATCGTTACATTCTACACTACTGGAATAAGCCCCTTTTCTTTAATCCATCAAAAATTATTAATGTGTAATGATTTTGTTAAGATACATTACTGCTATCTCCTGGAAAATTGTCATAATAATTATACAGTTGCCCATCTCTGAGGTAGACAAAGATATAATAAAGACACAAAAAATCCACAATGATAGAGATACCTCTCCTGTGAACAGCTCTCCCCGGTATGTGGTGTCCTTACGCAGTGCACAGACTGAACAACCGTACGTCCTGCTCTTAGTTACCTTCTGGGTCCAGTCATATGGGTTTTTCTGGATACCTCTTCTTTGTCACAAGGGAGTCTCTGAGGAGAGACTTGGGTTTCCCTCTGCCTAATAACAGCAGAGGGAACAGTGAGGGAGCAGCCGGGGGGAGCCATTTCCTTCCAGATAAAGCTAGGACGTGGGCAGTTTACAGACAGGATGCAGGTGGACACCCTCTGTCGTCGAGCTATGCTGTGTACTGCCTGCATGTTCTGTTCCTCCCTCGCAAGGCTTGGTCTCAAAGAGGAGGTGGTGAGGAGCATCAAGCGGGAGAACCCAAACGCCTGCCTCTCTCCTCTTCTGTCTCCCTCTTTCTCTTTCCTTCCTGCCATGCCCTGAGTCCAAAGGGGGCAGGGCGCTCCCTATTTCCTCTGTTTCACACCCTGCCTCTTCTGACTGCTAAGACTTCAAGGCTGACAGGGTCCTGCCATGAAAGATGGTCTAATCTTCTCACTGTGGCCCTGAAGTGGGAGCGAGAGGAACGTGGTCAATGTCCTCTGGCACCTGGCTAGGAGGCCCACGCTGCCTGTCCTGTGCAGAGCAGTGGTCACAGGGGGCCGTGGTGGGCACGACCTCAGAAGAGAACCACAGGGTGTCGGTGTAGTGTCCCTCCTGTTTAATAGCTTCAGGGGGTGAGTTATGCCCTGTAATTTGGAAAGGGAAGAGGAGACTGACTTCATTTTAGTTCTGGATCAAGACCACCGGGACTTTGCACTTAAATCATCAGAAGCTTTAAAAGAATTTCTGTAACTGGTCACTCTAATTTGTTCACCAGAAAACTGTGGGAACTTTTAAACCACAGGGTGGCCATCAAGCCTGGAAACACTGATACTATTATTTTCTCATGTGGGATATAGTATAGGTAAACCATTGATTATGTAGTTGACAATTATATTAGTTTCCTACCGCTGCTGTAACTATTTACCATGAAGTTAGTGGCTTAAAATAACACACATTTATTATCTTACCGATCTGGCAGTTGGAAGCCCAAAATGGATCTCATGGGGCTAAAGTAAAGGTGTCACTGGGCTGGGTTCCAGAGGCTCTCGGGGGGGAGAACTGGTTCCTCGCATTTTCCCATCTTCTCAGGCGCTGTGTTCCGTGGCTCGTAGCCCCTTCCTCCATCTGCAAAGCTTGTCACTCTAACCTCTGTTTCCATCTTCACGTCTCCTCTCTCTGATGTTGGCTCTTTGTCTTCTGCTATAAGGATCCCTGTGATGACATTGGGCCCACCCAGGTCATCCAAGAGAATCTCCCCATCTCAAGACCCTTCACTTGATCACATCTGCCAAGTCCCTTTTGCTGCATCAGGTCACATAGTCCCTGTATGGTTCAGGCGATTAGGAGGTGGGCATCTTTGGGGCAATGATTCTGTCACACCATGCTTCCAGACTTGGGTCACGCTGGTTTTTATATAAAATTGGTGCATTTAGGGATGACTAGGCTTGTTGTTAGGTGCTGAGTATGCAGTGATGTGATGACTGTGCAGACGTGCTGCTCTGCCGCTCTGAGCCCATCAGTGTACAGCTGCCTGGTAACGTATGATGGGCACGGGCCTGACAAGCGGGGTAGAAGCCGAGGATGTAAATGCCATCACCCACTGTGAGCTGCCGTGCTCCTGCTTCGTGGTGTGTCGTCCACCCTCTGGGCTGCAGATGGGCATTTCCGAAGAGACAGAGGGTTCCCGGCCACTCCCACAGCCACAAAGACACAGTTGGTGCTCCTGCGAACCCCAGCCACCTCTCTTCTGGATTTATGCACAGCCCTCTTGTATTAGTCAGTTTTCCGTCACTTACCGCAGAATACCTGAAACTGGTGTTCTGGGATAAGCTTTGGAGGCTGGGAAGTCTAAGGTTCAGGGGATGCCTTCTTCCTGGTGGAGACTCCCTGTAGAGTCCCCTGGCAATGCAGAGTACCACATGACGCTGGCTGAGCAAGAGCACGTTATCTTGCTCACGTGCTCTTCTTATAAAGTCCCTAGCGCCACTTCCATGATAACCCATCAACCCATTAACCCATTAATCCATCAATGAGGGCATAACCTCCACGGTTCAATCACCTCCTGAAGCCCCACCTTTCGCCACTGACACATTGGGGATCAGGCTTCCATANACTTGATCACATCTGCCAAGTCCCTTTTGCTGCATCAGGTCACATAGTCCCTGTATGGTTCTGGCGATTAGGAGGTGGGCATCTTTGGGGCAATGGTTCTGTCACACCATGCTTCCAGACTTGGGTCACGCTGGTTTTTATATAAAATTGGTGCATTTAGGGATGACTAGGCTTGTTGTTAGGTGCCGAGTATGCAGTGATGAGATGACTGTGCAGATGTGCTGCTCTGCCGCTCTGAGCCCATCAGTGTACGGCTGCCTGGTAACGTATGATGGGCACGGGCCTGACAAGCGGGGTAGAAGCCGAGGATGTAAATGCCATCACCCACTGTGAGCTGCCGTGCTCCTGCTTTGTGGTGTGTCGTCCACCCTCTGGGCTGCAGATGGGCATTTCCGAAGAGACAGAGGGTGCCCGGCCACTCCCACTGCCACGAAGACACAGCTGGTGCTCCTGCGAACCCCAGCCACCTCTCTTCTGGATTTATGCACAGCCCTCTTGTATTAGTCAGTTTTCCGTCACTTACCGCAGAATACCTGAAACTGGTGTTCTGGGATAAGCTTTGGAGGCTGGGAAGTCTAAGGTTCAGGGGATGCCTTCTTCCTGGTGGAGACTCCCTGTAGAGTCCCCTGGCAATGCAGAGTACCACGTGACGCTGGCTGAGCAAGAGCACGTTATCTTGCTCACGTGCTCTTCTTATAAAGTCCCTAGCGCCACTTCCGTGATAACCCATCAACCCATTAACCCATTAATCCATCAATGAGGGCATAACCTCCACGATTCAATCACCTCCTGAAGCCCCACCTTTCGCCACTGACACATTGGGGATCAGGCTTCCATATGAGGTTTGGAGGGGACAAACATTCAGGCCACAGCACCTCCTTTAGAGTGCTTGACTCCTAAAACCCAGCACCTGGCCCTTCTTCAGCAGAGCACCTTGGAACTAACTCCAGAGAGCCTGGAAATTTGCATTTTCCCCTGTGACCCTCGACCCCTGACCAACAGATGGGGGTGGACATGCAAACCCGGCTTGCCTGCCTCAGGTGGGGAGGCTGACCTCTGCCTGGGCCTAAGTTCACACCCTGGCCCGCCTCCCCTGTCCTGCGTGAGTCTGTCCCTGAGGCACCACTTGCCATGAAGCCTCCTCCATGACTCTGCTGCTGGGAGCCCAGGGCCTTGGACACCATCTGAATGAAACCTGTAAAACAACATGTAACAGATCAGACAGATACATGCATCTCAGAGACACAGAATGATGCTCAGGCCTGCAAAATTTGACTGTTGCCTAACTGCCCGGCATCATGTCTCCAGAGCGGCGCTGGCCAGGAGAAACAGGAGGCCGGTCACGTATGTAATTTCCATTTTTTGGTAGCCACTTTAAGAAAAGTAAACAGAAACAGGTGAAATTTATTTTAATTATATTTTCTTTAGCGCAATATATTCAAAAGAGCATTGTTTAAATACACAATCTGTATGAAAATTAATGAATATCTTACATTTCATTTTTCCTAGAAAGTCTTGGGAATCTGTGTGTGTTTCATGCTCACAGCTCATCTCGGGTCAAATTAGCCACATGTGGCTCGTGGCCACCCTGTTAGTGCAGCTCTAGAGGATGACCCTGTCAATCAGAAGAAAATTGAGAAAATTAGCAAGAAGAGAAGAGTTTTGAGGAGGAGACTGGCCCTGCCTCCCTGCGGGCTGTCTGGGGCGGGGGCTGTCCATACTCTTCACGTCCTGCTGGGGTGCACGGAACTCCTGGGGATCCCTGCTCGCAGCCTTCCCTTCTCAGTGGACTTCCCTGGCGCGTGTGCCCACGGTGGGGCTGGAGCAATCACGACAGCCCCAGGCATTAGATCCCTGCGACTGTTCCCATGCTAGTGAATAAACAATGTTCTGGTTTTACTCATCAGCCTGGCATTTTTAAAAATTATAATAATTATATATATTTATAGGGTCCAGTGTGATGTTTTGATATATGTTTACAATGTTGAATGATTAAATCAGGCTAATTAACAAATCCATCATCTCACATATTTTTTTTGCGATGAAATATTTAAAGTCTACCCTTTTAGCAATTTTGAAATGTACAATGAATTATTATTTATTATCGTCACTACACAGTGCAATGGATCACTAAATCTTATTTCTCCTAGCTGAAACTTTGTACCCTTTGATATCTCTCCCCTTTCCCCACCCACCCCCTCCCCCAACCTCAGTAACCATCACGGCATCTGCTTTTACACATGGTCCATCTGAGCCTGTTGCTGAGAAAGCATCTACGCTTGGTGTCTGGATGAAGTCAGGCTGCCGGTCGGTCCCTCAAGGGAGAAGGCCAGCACCTCGTGCAGGAGGGAAGGTGAATGTGCAGGCCGCCAGTCCTTCCCCTTGGTTAACACGTCTGCTGTCTGTCCTGTCCCAGCCTTGCCCGGAGCTTGAAACCCGGGCTGCTCTGCTGTACGCTGAGATGTCTGACGTCGGCTGTGGCTTCACAGGCTAACGTCCTTACAGGCCCTTCAGGATCTGGTCCCTGTATAGCCTCATCTTCCTTCCTCCCACTCCTGCCTCAGAGCCTTTGCACATGCTAGTCCCTTTGCTTGGAAAACTATTCTCTTTCCCTGCCCCACAACTCCAAACCTTTTATTTTTTAAGCTTAGGCATAAGCTAAACTAAATTCGTAACTGTTTTGCTTCCAACTATTTCTGTAGTGAAGGTGTTCTTGGCAATCCAGTTTTTTGAACTACGGTGAAGGAAACTTGGCAATATGTGTCTTAAATTTGAAATGAAAGAAACTGTATTGTTGTCTGTATAGACTAGTTTGAAGATCAAAACACTACAGCACAGACTGAAATGCTCTGACATCAAAAGCCCGTATATAGCCAAGTTAATTAGCAGAGGGCAGTGGGCTCGAGGCCCAGAAGAAATTAGGCCAAAGGAAGCCATGCTCTGGGAAAATAGAAACAATTACTACAACTCGGTTATGACCTCCCGCCTGAACCACCATGAAGGCATTTACTAGCCCCCGTGTTTAGCTGTGGCCTCCCAGCCCCCCAGCCCTTTCTCATCATCACTGTGGAACTGATCTGCACAGCGCTAGGAAAAATTTTGCAACTTACTGATAATGTGACCTGAAGGTCTTACTTTTAAAATTTACTTATAGGCCAGAATGAATTAATGAGGTGTCACATATTTTCAGAACTGATGCCAAACTAAAAGGGTGACTCTAGTAAAAAATATCAGGTGGTTTCTATGGGTTAATTTATTATTTATTTATTTATTTATTTTCTTTTTGGCAGCTGGCTGGTACAGGAATCTGAACCCTTGACCTTGAGGTTACAATACCACACTCTAACCAACTGAGCTATCTGGCCAGTCCTCTGGGCAGATTTAGCTCTACCACTAACCCAGTCTGTTTGCAAAGGTTCTGCGGTAGTCTGATGCTTTGGATAACGCAGCCTCACAGTGCTTTGCAACACTCTAACCAACTGAGCTATCTGGCCAGTCCTCTGGGCAGATTTAGCTCTACCACTAACCTAGTCTGTTTGCAAAGGTTCTGCGGTAGTCTGATGCTTTGGATTTCACAGTGCTTTGCGAAATCGAGGCCCTTCTAGAACAGTGCTAGGAAGGCAGCAGGAGCTTAATAAATGCGTGGGTGGCTGGTTACAAAGACAACTGTGCTCCTGAAGTACATATATTTAAGAACATTTGGTTGACAAATGTCACTTGCAGAGCTGGGTAGTGTCATGGACTAAAGAGGACTGAAATGGAAGGAAGGTGGGGACCCTGCCCATCCCAGGGCAGCCGAGGTGCCCCAGGCACCTGGCACCCGGTACTGTGCCTGAACGTCCAGGGCTTCATGAAGGTGGGCCGAATGCATGAGAAGAGATGACAGAGCACAGAGACACACTTTCTCTAGGGAGCACATTTTCGGACTACACGAACTGGCAAACAAATGGAAAAATGAACCGGCAGAACCTTTGAAAAGGGGAGGGAGATTTGCTGCTCAAATGGCTTCAAAATCTCCCCCAGCTCCCAGTTTCATCTGTCGGTGGGGCTCTGTGCTGCACGCTTCAGCTCCTTTTCGCCTTGTTTCCTTTTTCCTGTAAGTAGCTTTATTATTTCTAATCAATCGCACTACATATTTTTTGGTAACAAATACTCAATGCTACAAACACTCAAAATATATTCTCCGCTAATATAATACTTAACGTGACAAATACTCAAAAAGAGAGGGAGGAGTAGAGGGAGGGAGGGATGAAGAGAGGGAGAGAGATTGTTTAATTACTTAGAATTTCTGGATTTCTCTGCCATGGACGGCCCCTGTCAACTCCCTGTCTTGGAGGTGAGGATTCAGAGCTCTAGCGTCATCTCTGTGTCGCTTGCCCTCCCCTCATCCCCTCATTCTACATTTTTTGGGTTAAAATTATACTAAACAAGTTTGGTTAAATTATACTATAGTTTTTGGTGTCACTGCCTCACATGGTTCTGTCTTCTTTGCTCAGCCCTGAAATCCTTGGATTCCCCCGAGTGGTCTGGGTCTTTTTTCATTCGTTTACTAGTGATCTCCGGGCTCTCCGGGAAGTGTCCCTTCACATGCTCTTACAGTATCCAGGTGAGTTTTTACAATTCACCGAGTCACAAGCATTCCATCTTTTTGCTCTTACAATTGAAGAACAACATTAAATATCAGCATATCAAAACTCTCTCTATTTTTTTTTTCCTTTTTTGTCTTTTTTCGTGACCAGCAACAGATCACAACATCAGTGTCACGCCCAGAGCACATTTTCGGACTACACGAACTGGCAAACAAATGGAAAAATGAACCGGCAGAACCTTTGAAAAGGGGAGGGAGATTTGCTGCTCAAATGGCTTCAAAATCTCCCCCAGCTCCCAGTTTCATCTGTCGGTGGGGCTCTGTGCTGCACGCTTCAGCTCCTTTTCGCCTTGTTTCCTTTTTCCTGTAAGTAGCTTTATTATTTCTAATCAATCGCACTACATATTTTTTGGTAACAAATACTCAATGCTACAAACACTCAAAATATATTCTCCGCTAATATAATACTTAACGTGACAAATACTCAAAAAGAGAGGGAGGAGTAGAGGGAGGGAGGGATGAAGAGAGGGAGAGAGATTGTTTAATTACTTAGAATTTCTGGATTTCTCTGCCATGGACGGCCCCTGTCAACTCCCTGTCATGGAGGTGAGGATTCAGAGCTCTAGCGTCATCTCTGTGTCGCTTGCCCTCCCCTCATCCCCTCATTCTACATTTTTTGGGTTAAAATTATACTAAACAAGTTTGGTTAAATTATACTATAGTTTTTGGTGTCACTGCCTCACATGGTTCTGTCTTCTTTGCTCAGCCCTGAAATCCTTGGATTCCCCCGAGTGGTCTGGGTCTTTTTTCATTCGTTTACTAGTGATCTCCGGGCTCTCCGGGAAGTGTCCCTTCACATGCTCTTACAGTATCCAGGTGAGTTTTTACAATTCACCGAGTCACAAGCATTCCATCTTTTTGCTCTTACAATTGAAGAACAACATTAAATATCAGCATATCAAAACTCTCTCTATTTTTTTTTTCCTTTTTTGTCTTTTTTCGTGACCAGCAACAGATCACAACATCAGTGTCACGCCCATACCGGACCGGGACCGGCAACGGGATCGCAACCCTCAGTGTCGCGCCCGTACCGGACCGGGACCGGCAACGGGATTGCAACCCTCGGTGCTGTGCCAGCACCTCACTCAGCCAGTGAGCAGCCGGTCTGTATGTGGGATCCGAACCCTCGGCGGGAGCGCCGCCGCACTCCCAAGCGGTGCACTGTAGCAGTGTGCCACCGGGCCGGCCCCTCAAAACTCTCTTTGACCAAGCCATTTATATTAAATTTTAGTCTTAAAGAGATTTTTTACCTTGCAAATGAGGAATCATACTATCAGACCCTAAAGTGATAGCTTCAGAATATTTGAGATTCCGTCTATACTGCTGAGCTCTCTCACTTGATTAAACTGCTTAAAACCATAGAACTGGCCTTTCCTGGCATTATGAGTTCATGAAGAAACTTTTTGAAAATTGCATTTCTTTTTTCAACAGCCAACGAAGTCCCAATAAGAAAGATCAGGCAATGTCCGTTTTAGTGCCTGAGATTTGAATGGATTCCCTGAGGAATGACGACCCTGAAAGAGTCGCGATGGGCAGGATGTTGAATCCAGCGGCACCCGGGGTGTGGGGTCCTGGGCGCCGCAGGCCTGCTCCTTGCCCACACGTGCGATGGAAGGCCAGTGCTCCGTTGACTCAGACACTGATGCAGATTTCCCAGTCTCTGTCGTGACTCACAATAGTTACCTAAACAAAGATGTGTATTCTTGCTGCATGAGTGTTCAGTGATAAACAGAAGCACTGATTCACCCCCGGCTCAGGAGTGGTTTGCCTGGCTGTTAAGGTGGCATCTTGAAGCAGAGACGCGTGGTAGAAACTGCTTTTCCACATTACCTGCCGAGGACGCTTTCTCCTGCAAGCTTTGATAGAGGGATTATCCTAGTCGTTTTTCTTTCTCCTTCCGAGCACAGCATGTATCACTGACATTAACGTTGCTTTTCTCACGCTTCTCAGGAATCCTGCGACTTGCACCTGCTTTTGCTGTGCATGGGGAATGCGGCTTTAAATGTGGTTTTGAAAATGTCATTTTAATCTTTTTTTCTCCACATAAACAACAGATTTTTTTTATTGGAAATCATTATCTTGAGCTTTCTGGGGGAATTAATTAAGTTTACCAAAGGTATCAAAGGGTATTAAAAATGATGTGACAGCTTCGGTGATTTCACGTTTTTCTTTTGGCAAAACGGCAGACAAGCACAGTACCCAATAGCATTTTTCAGTGTTGGCATCTTTAGCAAAATCATCCCAGTTGGAGATTCCCTTGTTCTAGCCCATACACACTTACTGAAGCTGTGCTCAAATGTGTTTTTGCAACATTATTCTGAGCTGTATTAGTGTTATTATTTTCAATGCTAGTTTCACACTTGGTGACCCACTTTTCGGTCACCACTCATTTGTGAACTGTAAATATGAGACACACAATAGAAAGAACAATAAAGCCCCAATTTAATAACAGAAACAGCCAACATAACATGAAACACTATTAGCAATGACGAGCTGAGGTGACCCGACCAACAGTCCCTGTAGCCAAGTGACTTTCAGAATATACCCTTGAAAATTATCATTAATTTTACATTCAAAACTTGAATGTACATAAACAAAATGTTTCCTCTGTTTTGTTCTCTGAAACTGTCATACTTCTAATGGAGTCCTTGGCAGACCACCAGGGACTGTCAGCAATCAGAGGACCGCATGTAGTGAAACACCACCCTGTGTCACAGTAAATATCCATCTAGACCTGGAACTCTGCAGTGAAGCTGGAGTCCCCTTGGTCAGACCTGCATGATTTTTTGGCTGGTACCAAAGGCTCTGACGAGTCCTCCACGCATCAGCCAACCAGCAAGAACATATTCTCTCAAAGGAAGCCAAGCCTCAGTCAGGGTCAGGGGAGTGGAGGATAAGCCAGGGGGACCCCATGCCCTCAGACTCAGTCTCCCTCAGCATCAGTTCCCCCATCTACAAAATGCAGATCACGTCCCCCTCAAAGGACCGTTGAGAACACACGAACTGAAATGCCAGGCATCATGCACCCGGCACAGACGCACGGCACGGACTTGGGTTTACGCAGTTGTGACTATCTCCTGTCTTTTTAAACGTGTCCCCACAGCATTCAGAAAGATGGAATATCAGAAGCTGAGCTACTGAGCACCACAGTAACGAACTTAAACCTGGCAATTACAGTCCAGGAGGCAGAGGAAATACTTAAATAGCTCCCGACAATGACTTGTGAAGAGAAAGAGCAGCAGCTCAGAGAGTGCAACACAGAGCTCAGAGAAGAGGGTCACACATCCTCAGCTTCAGTGTTACTCTGGGCCTGAAAATTTCAGCATCACACAGTAGAATGAGCATGCTTGGCCTCCGTTTCCTCATCTGTATGTGACAGACTAATACAGACAGTCGTTCACCCTTCCCGACCCCTCTTAAGGATTCTGTGTGTGCACTTCACTGCTGCTGGTTATTTATGGTGCCAATTAAGTTCATGAGTGGGGAGAAGCTATCCATGAGGGAGAAGGGAAAAGATAAAAACAGATCTGCAAGGCAGGAGGAAGGCTGGAGTTGGGAGGAGACATGGGGAATCGACGAGAGTCAGCATGGGTGGGAAATTTTGTGGGTAAGATGGAAACAAGGCTCTGGCAGCTGCCTTGAAATCAGGGATTTGTGTGGACAAAAAGGATTTCTAGGAAATGTTGCTGCCGTGTGTTATGCAGTTTAAGGTCTCTCTTTGGGGGTTTGACTTGTGTTTCTTTGGATGTGGCATTGTGCTGAAACAAGCAATGTGGTGGATTGCAAGCACTGCCACAGATTCTTCCCGTTTGTGTTGGAACACCCCTTTGCAACATAATACTGCAACTTCCCTACCAGAAGGTAAAGTCTATTTTTTCTCCTCTTAAGTCTGGGTTTGGCCACGTGAACTGGCTTGGCCAATGGGACCCTGGCAAACATGCAGAGCAGCAGCTTGTGAAGTGAGTGTGTATCGGGACTTGCTTCTCTTGCTGCTCTTAGAAACCCTTCAACCAGCACCCTGTGAAGGTCTGCCTAGCCTGGCAGATGAGGATGGCTTGACTGGTTTTCTCCATCACCCCTGTCAACAGCCAGCAACTGCCAGACATGGGAGGGAGGCCACAGCCGGCTAACTGGTTGCAAATGCACGTGTAAGCACTGTTGTGGTCACATGGAGCAGAGGCCAGGTTGCAGGAAATGAGCTCTGTGCTCACTCACACTGCTGAAATGCTCTAGTGCTGGCTCCCTGTCTAATTGACTGCAACTGTTCTTTTACAGGCCAGTAGTTGTTGAGCCCTAACTAAGCCCAGTCACACGTCACCATCTTGTAAAAACCTTATTAAGTGCTGGAGATCCTATGCCTGCTTCTATCAGTTAGCTTTGCTGCATAACAAGCCATCCCAAAACTTAGCAGCTCAAAACGACAACCTTTTATGTTTGAGTATCTATGGGTTAGCATTTTGAGCTAGCTTGCTGAGACACTTGGCCTCTGTTCTAAAAGACCGCAGCAGCACTTACACATGCATTTGCAACCAGTGGGCAGGCTGTGGCCTCCCTTGCATGCCTGGCAGGTGCTAGTGTCAGCAGGAGCAACAGAGAAAACCTCTGCTGCAGACAGCCCTGACACTGTGCCCAGCTGGCCCTGCTTGGCCTGATGGCTTCCTGTGGCAGAGACTCCCCTGCTCTCCCTGGCAGTTCATCTCACTTAGAGAGTTCAGATTAATGACTTGGTCTTTCTTAGAGTTAACCAAAAGCAGCAACATTGGAAATGAGGAAGGTATTTTATGTTTAGAATAATACTTAGTCCAGGGGAGATGTGAGGTGAAGGAGAGAGACCAGTATTCCTTTCAGCTCCCCCCTCTTATGCCCCTGTCCTCTGCCCTGAAGACAGCTGCTGGGCTCCTGAACTATGAGANTGTTCTTTTACAGGCCAGTAGTTGTTGAGCCCTAACTAAGCCCAGTCACACGTCACCATCTCGTAAAAACCTTATTAAGTGCTGGAGATCCTATGCCTGCTTCTATCAGTTAGCTTTGCTGCATAACAAGCTATCCCAAAACTTAGCAGCTCAAAACGACAACCTTTTATGTTTGAGTATCTATGGGTTAGCATTTTGAGCTAGCTTGCTGAGACAGTTGGCCTCTGTTCTATATGACCGCAGCAGCACTTACACATGCATTTGCAACCAGTGGGCAGGCTGTGGCCTCCCTTGCATGCCTGGCAGGTGCTAGTGTCAGCAGGAGCAACAGAGAAAACCTCTGCTGCAGGCAGCCCTGACACTGTGCCCAGCTGTCTCTGCTCGGCCTGATGGCTTCCTGTGGCAGAGACTCCCCTGCTCTCCCTGGCAGTTCATCTCACTTAGAGAGTTCAGATTAGTGACTTGGTCTTTCTTAGAGTTAACCAAAAGCAGCAACATTGGAAATGAGGAAGGTATTTTATGTTTAGAGTAATCCTTAGTCCAGGGGAGATGTGAGGTGGAGGAGAGAGACCAGTATTCCTTTCAGCTCGCCCCCTCTTATGCCCCTGTCCTCTGCCCTGAAGACAGCTGCTGGGCTCCTGAACTATGAGAGCCTCTCCCCTTGGAATGACCCAGTCAGCTGGTCTGGGGAGATTCAGCTAACACCTATCGAAAGGGGGCTGAGACAGGAAGGCCAAAGACATGGCACAGGACAAGTGAAGGAGTAGGCACTGTGCTGTGTGTTCAAGATGAGATGTGCGTAGTGTGCCACGTGGTGTGGTGGACAGTACATGCTATACACGTGTGCAGAGGAGGGATGCACGCTCAATAAATCTGTTACGACATGATTTTCTGTGCTCAAGGGACAATTTCCACAAGGTTTGTGGCAACAGGAAGTTGACCTGGGGTGGACTCAACTACGTCCTCAGAATCGAATAGTGGGGTGAATGGGCTGTCATTCACTCATTCGTTCATTCATTCATTCATTCATTCATTCATTCATTCATTCATTCAACAAATATTTACTGAATACTAGGTTCCAGGAATGCAGGGAACAAAATATGGAAAGTATCTGAACTCATGGAGCTTCTATTCTGGAGGGGAAATACACAACAAGCAACTTATTATCTAACATAATTTGGGGTGCATAATGGAGAGTGATGCCTCTAGATGAAGTGGTCAGAAAAGGCCTCTCAGGGGATGTGGTGCTTGGTGCCCACTAAACAACTCCGCATTCTCTCCTCTCCCCAGCCCCTGGCAACCACCATTCTGCTTTCTGTCTGTGTGAATTTGACTGTTCTAGGGACTTCATCTGAGTGGGATCATACGGTATTTATTCCTTTTGTATCTGGCTTCTTTCACTTAACATAACGTCTTCATGGTTCATCCATGTCACAGCATGTGTCAGAATTTCACATACGTTGTCAATGGACACTTGGGTTGCTTCCACATCTTGGCTGTTTTGAACAATGTTGTTACAAACATGGGTGTTTAAAATAACTTTGAGACTCTGCTTTCCAATTCTTTTGGGTATATACCTGGAAGTGGAATTGCTGGATTATATGATAATTGTATTTTTAACTTTTTGAGGAACCATCATACTGTTTTCCATAGTGGTTGGACCATTTTACATTCCACCAACAGTAAACAAGTGTTCCAATTCCTCCACATGTTCACCAACCTTTGTTATCTTCTGTTTTGTTTTTCTGAAAGTAGCCATGCTAATGGGTATGAATTGGCATCTCACTGTGGTTTTGATTTGCATTTTCTTAATGATTAGTGTGTTGAACATCCATCCTTTCATGTGCTCTTTGGCCATTCAAATATCTTTTTTGTAGAAATGTCTATTCAAGTCTTTTGCCTGTTTTCCAATTGGGTTATTTGTTGTTGTCTTTGTTGAGTTGTAGGAGTTCTTTATTCTTGATATTAATCCTTTATCAGATATACGATTTGCAAATATCTTCTTTCATGTTGTGGGCTGCCTTTTCACTCTGTTGGTTGTATATTTTGATGCACGGAAGCTTTAAATTTTGGTGTAGTCTACTTTATTCTTTTTTCTTTCGTTGCCTGTGTTTTTGGTGTCATGTTCAAAAAGTGGTTGTTAAAATGTTCCATGAGGGCCGGCCCGGTGGCGCACTGCTACAGTGTGCCGCTTGGGAGCGCGGTGGCACTCCCGCT
>NW_007734058.1:62405-63403 GCF_000696425.1 Galeopterus variegatus | reverse complement strand
CAACACTGAGGGTTGCGATCCGTTGCCGGACACGAAAAAAGACAAAAAAGGAAAAAAAAATTAAAAAATTAAAAAAAATAAAATGTTCCATGATGCTATGAAGCAAATGGTAAAATGCAATGTTATGAAGCTTTTCTCGTATGTTTTCTTCTAAGAGTTTTATAGTTTTAGACTTTATATTTAGATCTTTGATCAATTTTGAGTTAACTTATTTATAGGGCATAAGGTAAGGGCCAACTCCATTATTTTGCATGTGAATATTCAGTTTTCCCAGGAATCATTTGTTGAAAGGACTGTCCTTTTCCCATTGAAAGGTCTCGGCACCCTTGTAGAAAAATCATTTGACTGTATATGTGGATTTATTTCTGGGACATTCATTTCGTTTCACTGGTCTATATGTCTGTTAAAGACAGTGCCAGTATAGCACTGTTTTGATTACTATAACTTTGTAGTAAGTTTTGAAATCAGGAAGTGTGAAACCTACAAGTTTGCTTCTTTTTCAAGACTGTTTTGGTTATTCAGAGTCTGTTGGAATTCTATCTGAATTTTAGAATGGATTTTTAATTTTTGGTAGATTTCACTGAATCTGTAGACCACTTTGGGTCATATTGGTGTTTTAAGAATATTAAGTCTTCCAGGCCATGAACATGGGGTGTCTTTCCATTTATTAGTGCTTTAATTTCTTTCAGCAACATTTTGTAGTTTTCACTGTACAAGTCTTTCATCTCCTGTCTACGCCTATTAAGTATTTTATTCTTCTTAATGCCATTGTAAATGGAATTGTTTTTTTAATTTTCTTTTTGGGTTGTTCATTGTTAGTGCATAGAGACACAACTGATTTTGTGTGTTGATTTTGTATCCTACAACTTTGTTGAATATGTTTTTTAATACAAACAGGTATGTTCATGTGTGAGATGGAATATAACTTTAAATGCTCTCAAAATCATCCTCTCCCTATCAGCAGTCTATGCATGAATGCTCTTTGCATCCAACAAATA
>NW_007734058.1:55598-61740 GCF_000696425.1 Galeopterus variegatus | reverse complement strand
CAAGGAGAAGAACGTGACTTAAGAAGTGAAATGACTACCAGCTGCTTCCACTGTGTACGGGCATGATCTGGGGTCAGCTCTCTCCTTCTCTGGTCCTCCAGGTGATGGAAGGGAGGAGAACCACAAAAACAGTGGCAGCCTGCAGTTCTGGAACCCAGGACAACTTCACCTGGGCCTCAGGAGCATGTGCCTTGGTTTTATCTCAGGCCAGCTTCCCTCCAGATGGTGGGGCCGGGGACTAGAACAGCTGGGACATGTGCATTTGCAACCATGTGGCTCATTAGAGTCCTGAAGAGCAGATCAGCATTACCCAGCAGCGCTCTCAAGCACACAGGTTCAATAGGTCAAAGCCATCCCGTCCCCTTCCTCCTTTGCCTGAGGGTCAAATTACTAGGACTCCTCAGAGGGAGTGGGCCTACCTGTAATTATTGCTTACTTGGATTTCTGGTGGTTCACTTCATCACAGTTCATTAACGCAGTGAGAGGTCCATAGCCTGGCAACCAGGGGGAACATGCTCGGATCAGACTCCGACTTGCGGTTTCTTGGGGTCAAACTCCAGTCGTGTCTGCTCTTAGCTTACTCCACCGCGGATCACAGGAATGTGAGCACTCCCAGCTCCGCCGGGTCGTGCTCCACCGCTCCCAGCTCCGCCGGGTCGTGCTCCACCGCTCCCAGCTCCGCCGGGTCGTGCTCCACCNTTATGCATCTGGAAAGATAATCTTTTGACCATCTTAGATAACTTTGACCTGCTCATTTACCACATTGTTCTAAATATGCCATGTTCCTATTGTTATTTCCTAATGTATTTCTTTTACATTGTTAAAAAACATGAAAAAATTTCAAACTTAACAGAAAGTTTTAAGTACAGTACACAACTCTGTTTTCCTCAACCATTTGAAAGTAACTTACCCATGTGACGACCCATCTCCCCCATATTCTTCAGGTGTATTTGTTACAAGGCTATCACCTGCATAACCAAACTACAATCATTCCAATCAGGAAATTAACATGAGACATTGCTACCATCTAATCCCAAAACCCCTCTTTACATTTTGCCAATTGTCCTAAAAATGTCCTCGTATTAGCCCGTTTCTGTTGCTTATAACAAAACACTTGGAACTGAGTGATTTATAAGAAAATGAAATTTATTGCTACAGTTTCAGAGGCTGGGAAGTCCAAAGTCCAGGGAACACATCTGGAGAGGGTCTTCTTTGGTGGTGTGTTTCCAGCAGTGCAGGGGTCTCACATGGCAGAAAACCTCCACCGCTCCCAGCTCCGCCGGGTCGTGCTCCACCGCTCCCAGCTCCGCCGGGTCGTGCTCCACCGCTCCCAGCTCCGCCGGGTCGTGCTCCACCGCTCCCAGCTCCGCCGGGTCGTGCTCCACCGCTCCCAGCTCCGCCGGGTCGTGCTCCACCGCTCCCAGCTCCGCCGGGTCGTGCTCCACCGCTCCCAGCTCCGCCGGGTCGTGCTCCACCGCTCCCAGCTCCGCCGGGTCGTGCTCCACCGCTCCCAGCTCCGCCGGGTCGTGCTCCACCTCTCCCCACCCCAAACTCTGGCTGACCTGGGTAGTCTTTCCTGAGTCTCCTGAAATAGCTCTTTCTCTTCCAGTCATCAATTCTGATTTTTCCTCCCTTCATGCAGTGGATTCTTTCTCTCATCAACACTTCCCACTTTAGACCTATTCCACGTATTTCCTGTGCCTTTCTAAATTGTTTCATCCCTATGAAAAGCAACTGATTTATTATTTTTCCCTGTTTGTTCATCTTGTTTCATTTCTTTTATATTACTATTTTACTCCCCTCTTGTATTATTCTATGTCATAAGAAAAATATAAATACCCCCTAGTATTGTAATTTACCATTTGAAATGATGTAAAATAGTAACTGTGCCGATCCTTTTCTCAAGCAAAACATCTTTTAATTATGCTGACTTATGCATCTGGAAAGATAATCTTTTGACCATCTTAGATAACTTTGACCTGCTCATTTACCACATTGTTCTAAATATGCCATGTTCCTATTGTTATTTCCTAATGTATTTCTTTTACATTGTTAAAAAACATGAAAAAATTTCAAACTTAACAGAAAGTTTTAAGTACAGTACACAACTCTGTTTTCCTCAACCATTTGAAAGTAACTTACCCATGTGACGACCCATCTCCCCCATATTCTTCAGGTGTATTTGTTACAAGGCTATCACCTGCATAACCAAACTACAATCATTCCAATCAGGAAATTAACATGAGACATTGCTACCATCTAATCCCAAAACCCCTCTTTACATTTTGCCAATTGTCCTAAAAATGTCCTCGTATTAGCCCGTTTCTGTTGCTTATAACAAAACACTTGGAACTGAGTGATTTATAAGAAAATGAAATTTATTGCTACAGTTTCAGAGGCTGGGAAGTCCAAAGTCCAGGGAACACATCTGGAGAGGGTCTTCTTTGGTGGTGTGTTTCCAGCAGTGCAGGGGTCTCACATGGCAGAAAACAGTGGAGCAGAGAGAGAGAGAGACTCTCACATGCTCTTCTTTTAAAGCCCTCAGAACCACACCCCTGACCACCATTATTAATCCATTCACTATGGCATGGTCCTATAATCTGATCACCTCTTCAATGCCCCACCTTTCAATTACCGTAAAAGGATTTCCCATCCTCTTTGCATTGTCGCAGTAGGTACTAAGTTTTGGGAGGACGTCAATCTATGGCATCCTGCCCCTGGTCTCCCAAAACTCATGTCCTTTTCACATACAGATATGCTCATATCACCCCCATAGTCTTAACTTGTTTCAACTCAAAGTCCAGAGTCCCATCCGTGAAATCAAAACAAGTTATCTACTTCTAAGATACAGTGGTGGGACAAGCATAGGGTACATATTCCCATTTGAAAAGGGAGACATAGGCCCAAAGAAAGAGGTAACAGGTCCTAAACAAGTCTGAAAACCAACAGGGCAGGCATTAAATCTTGCAGCTGGTGAATCACGTACCTTGACTCTGCATTTGATATCCTCTGGATGCTGTTGTGGGGTTGGGTCCCCAAGTCCTCAGGCAGCTCCACTCCTATGGCTTTCCTGGTCTCCCACCATGCTTTAGCTCTTGTAGGCTGGTGTTGAATGCTGGTAGCTCCACAGGTCTTGTGTCTCCATGGAGGTCCTGCTCCCATGGCTCCACTAGGCATGGTACTGACGAGATTTCTCTGTTGCAACTCTGACCCCACATTTCTTCTTGGCATCCAGCAAAGACTCTATGTGATGAATCTGACCCTCTGACACATCTCTTCTTGGGTCCCTAGACTTTCCCATGCATCCCTTTGAAATCAGGGTGGGGCTCCCAAGCCTTCACAGCTCTGGCATTCTGCAATCCTGCAAACTTAATCACATAGATGCCACCATGGCTTCTGGCTTGTATCTTCCAAAGTTGCTGGTCCAGCCTTTCCTCAATACCCGGTTCTAAAGCCCCATCCACGTTTTCAAGTATTTGTTATAAGCAACACTCCACTTCTTTGATACCAATTTTCTCTAATAGTACGGTTATGTTGCATATAAGAAAATACCTGAACTGGGAATTTGTAATAAAATAAAATTTATTGCTTACAGTTTCAGAGGCTCGGAAGTCCACAGTTCAGGTAACATATCTGGTGAGGTCTTCTTGGGTGGTGGTTTTACAGCAATATGAGGGTCTCACATGGCAGAAAATGAAAGAGCAGAGACAAAAATACTCTCACATTCTCTCTCTTTTTTTTTTTAAAGATGACTGGTAAGGGGATCTCAACCCTTGGCTTGGTGTTTTCAGCACTACACTCAGCCAGTGAGCCAACCGGCCATCCCTATGTAGGATCCGAACCTGTGGCCTTGGTGTTATCAGCACCACACTCTCCCGAGTGAGCCACGGGCCGGCCCTCACATTCTCTCTTTTTAAAGCTCTCAGAAACATGTCCCTGACCACCATTATTAATCCATTCACTACAGCTTGGTCCTACAATCTAATCACCTCTTCAAGCCCCTACCTTTCAATAAGATTTCCTACCCTCAACAGTTACAGTGGGAATTAAGCTTCTAATATATGAACTTTGGAGGACACAATTCAATCAATCCACAGGAGCCCTATCTAGTAAAATGATCCACTTTAATCTCACATTGTATTCAGTTGTCCATCCCTTCAGTTTCCTTCAGTCTTGAATAATTTCAGTTTTTCCTTGACTTTCATGACCTTGACTTTTGAAGTTTATGGGCTAGTTATTTAGTAGAATGTCCCTTAATTTGGGTCAGTCTGATATCTGTTCATGGTTTTGTTCAGCTTACACCTCTTTGCAGGAATTTCATAGCGTGATGTTATATTCTCCTTGTGCCCTTTCATGTAGCACATTCAGTTTGTCACATTACTGGGAATGTTCACTTTTATCACTTGATTAGGGTGGTGTCTGCCAGCTCACCCTCCCTAAAGTTACTCTTTCTTTCCCTTAATAAATATTCTGGGGGGAAATTCTCTGATACTATGTCAATATTCTGCCCCTCATGAAACTTACAGATTACTCATTTAGTTTCTTATTTATATCAACACGAATCTGTGGATTTCAATTTTATTCAATGGATCATAATCTGTTACTATCATTATCTATTTGTTTGCTCAAAATGCCCCCGATTGGTCAGTAGGAGCCCTTCTAAGCTGGCTCTGCATCCGTTCAATATGTTCTGTCACTCCGTGAGCACCGCCCTACTTTCTGGCACAAGAAGATTCCAGGCTCATTTTGCACATTCTCTGCCCCAGCCCTGAATCAGCCACTTCTCCAAGGTACCCTGGTTCTTTGTAGTGGAACATGGTATTTAGAAACCAAGATCTGGGCACTAAGTGTGCCCATTACTGTCGGGGTATTTGATGTTCCCAGTTCCAATCTCTCTCTCTCTCTACCCTCCCCCCACAAAGGTACTTCAAAAAGTTTGTGGCAAAATAAAATTAAAAGATAATGAAACTCTTTCCATGAACTTTCTGAAGAACGCTTGTGTGCGTACGTGTGTGTGTGTGTACGTGTGTGTGTGTGTCTGTATGTATCTGCACATATACACACACATACACTTACATCTACATTCATTTCTGTGTCTGTCCTTGATGTCTCCAATTCCAGCCAAACAGCAATGTTCATGCTGGTTTTCTCCCCTCCCACTTCTCCAACAGTGAGAAATCTGGCTCTAGTTATACTTAGCGTATTGACTTGTTTGGTCAGTTTCCCAAGTGGTGTCCAATCTTCCATTACTGCCACCACCCCATCCCCTCCCTGTGCAGATCCCCTCCTCACCCCACCCAGGCTGGCCCCAGCCAGGCTCTGAGGACGCCACAGCTTAGTTTCCCCTCCCACCCAGGAAGACACCTGCTTTGCCTGGTTCTACCTATTGTGCTTTGGACCTTACTGTTCAGAAAGAGAAGGAAGAAAAGAGGGAGAGCCCCAATGTATTTTAAATGTAGGGCCCACCTCCACAAAACGTCAACCTCCCTGCCACCCGGCCACCATGGTCTAGAAGACAAATTCTGTTGCTTACTGTTACATTACAGATTGCTCTGGAGTATTAAGGGAAAAATTCCAACCAGACAATTCAGATGGCTTGTATTACCTGGAAGAAACAGAGACCACCCGTGGGCTGAAAGTACTGAGATTAACTGGCTCATCTCATTGTAACTTTACCCTGGCTATGCTTGCCAGCATCGCTCTTGGACCCAGGCAGTAGTGCTCCTTCCCTTACCTGGTGCTTTGGAGTCCCCCCCATCCCCCAGCCTTGCCCCCTCTTGAGGTGGCATTGTGGGGCCCAGGGGAAGTCCCCAGTGGGGCCCATGCTTCTGTTTCCTAAGCCATGCTCTGAATACCAGGGACCCTGGATGCTTCCATCCAAGCAGCCCCCAAGTCTACATCTAGGGCCTGCACCAGCCTCCTCCCCAGGTTGGGGTGAATGGCATCTGGGGTTCATGCACCCTAAGCCAGAGGGTAGCCACGGGCAGCTAGTTGGAGACAGCGGAGAGAGGCTGTGTCGCACTCTTTTACCTGCCTGTAATCCTGTTGACTGGGCCGATTGCTGAGCTTGGGCTGGGTCCAGAGCTCGCAGACCCCTCAAGCCCGTTCACAGACTGGGTCACAAACCCTTCACATGCCAGGC
>NW_007734058.1:53168-54637 GCF_000696425.1 Galeopterus variegatus | reverse complement strand
GGTCTATGAGCTAGGTAACTGGCAAACAGGTCCTTGGAAGCTGTAGGTTGGAGAGCATGGCTGCACAGGGTGGACACCTGAGGAAGTCACCAGCTAAGTCACAGTGCAATGCATGCACACTAACTCCACCCACACACAACTTACTTACAAAGAATGCACCACACCACCCCCAACCGGGCAGGTGAGGGGGCCTGATTAAATTATTCTATTTTCCTAACAGGCTGGATGTGCTGACTGGGGCATCTAGACTGAGCACCCACAGGGCCCCTTTTGGTGCAGAGTGAAGCTGAGGGTGAAAAGAGAAGGGGTGAGTGGCAGGCTGCCAGTTCCAGAATCCCAAGGAGCCTGCATATTCTAAGTGTGAAACTGGCCTTCCTGGTTGTTAGGAAAAAATATTTGTCAATGTAAAGGGATAGAACATGTTTTATTTTCTAGCTATTAACTTGATCTATAACTTACAAATATTTAGGTATGTGGTATATGGATCTACATTTGTGTTCTTGCCCTAGGTATAACAAATATTATAGACAAGCTTGACCCTTGCATGCAGTAGGCACTCGTGTGAGTGTGTGTGTGTGTGTGTGTGTGTGAGTTTTCCTCATATACTTATGTAATAGCCCTGATATTCNGCCAGGTCATAGCCGCCCTGGTGGGAGGCAGATGGGCCCATCGACAGCAGGTTGCTATTTGCATGTGTGTCCGTCTTGTCTGGGAGAGGACGTCTGAGTTACAGAAGAGTTAGATTGTTTTGCACAATTAAGCACCGGAACATTTCTATTACCTCCTGGCAGGTGGGGTTTGAGGACCCTGGTATGTGAAGAAGAGGAGGAATGGAAGGGTCAGGAGAAAGAAAGGGTGATATTGCAGGAAAGGACAGACCGAGGAAGAAGAAAAACAGCCAATGGACTTTAAGAGCAATGGTGCTCCTCAGACAACAGTGACATTTATTAACATCTATATGCCATACCCCCTGAATAAAGATCATCAAGATTATCTTAGAAATATTTGCCTTTCTGCAGTAACATATGTCACTGTTATTTAAAAATTCTTATTTTCTAGCTTTTTAAAAAAATGGGATAACAGCTTGCACTGATACATTATTTTATTTAATAAAAAGTTTTCCCATTTAGAATGTCATAGAAAATTGAATTTCTTCATTATCTCTTTTTTTTTTTTTTTTTTTTGACCGGTAAGGGGATCGCAACCCTCGGCACGGTGTGGTCTGCACCATGCTCAGCCAGTGAGAGCACCGGCCATCCCTATATAGGATCCGAGCCCATGGCCTCGGTGCTACCAGTGCCGCACTCTCTGAGTGAGCCATGGGGCCGGCCCTTCATTACCTCTTAAAGTTAAAACAGTCATTTATTGGGGCCGGCCCAGTGGCGCACTGGATAGTGCGCCGCTTGGAAAGCGTGGCGGCGCTCCTGCCCGAGGGTTCGGATCCCACATACAGACCGGTTCCCGCTCAC
>NW_007734058.1:49423-52233 GCF_000696425.1 Galeopterus variegatus | reverse complement strand
TTTTTTTTGTGGGGGGACATTAGATATGTTCCTGAGTTTAAGACAATCTGCACAATTATTTATTTTCGTCGTACTAATCATAACAAGATCTGAGAAGTCATTGTTGGCTGGGTAGCTCCAGGTTACTAAGTATTTTCATCTCTAAGTAAGTAAACATACTCCTCTGTATCAGAAGCTTACGAAGAATGTAGTTCCCTACAACAAACCCAGTCTCAAGGTTCTAGATCAATAGTCCTTGGAACTATTCAACAAATTTTTCAATAAAACAGGAAGAATCTTTGCTCTTTTAAGTAAATAGATAGCAACTCAATATTTTGATAACTAGATGCAAAATCCATATAGATTTGATCTATGTTTTAGTGTAACTTGTCTGCGAATCCTTCCTAACCATCTTTTTTGTCTGTCTTTCAGAATAAACGACAACAGCAGGTGATGTAGGCTTTGCCTCCTCAGAATCACTTGTACCTAAGGCTTTGCATCCTTTTAAAATTTCTGCCTAAAAAAAAAGAAGCAAATAAACAGGCAAACAAAGAAAAACTTGTGGCTTCTTCGATCAACTACCTTTTAAATCCAGGCTAAATAGAAAGCATTCAGAAATTCCGTTTTGAATTTCTGCAAGTATCTCACTTGATCCCCACAATGGGGCTGTGTGGCCCAGGGAAGAGTCATTATCCACAGAGGAGGTGAGTGTACTCATCTGTTTTCTGTGGCTTATAGCAGAATACCTGAAACTGGGTAATTCATCAAGAAATAAGATTTAGGAACTTCCGGTCAAGATGGTGGAATAGACGGTTCCCAGCGTCACTCTCTCCCACTAATCAACGAATTTACAACTATAAAAATGTAACATCAGCCAAGCCAGGGCCACTGGAGCTCAGGGGAAGAGGAGGAGAGACCTACGGAGTTCAAGAAGGTGGGAGAAGCTATGATGAGAGAAAGAAAAAGCTGCTCTCAGCATTTCGGGCTGCGGCCACTTTGACGCTGGAGCACATGGAGCAGGAGCCGGCAGAAGCCGCAGCTGTGCCCTTCAGATGGAGTTACTTGGAGGCAGCAGCGGGGAAGAGGGCCTTGGTGGCCCCCAGGACAGCAAGACCACTAATAGGGTTCCTGTGGACGCACACAGGAGCAAGGAGCCAGAACAACTGAAAAAGGGGAGCCACTCAGATGCTGGTGAGTCATCGCAAGGGACCAGAGCACGGCCCGTCCAATGGGAAGTGTTTGCAGCACAGGCAGTGGGGGAGACAGACCCACCAGGGGAACACTGGGACACAGCAAGGACAGCTGATCAATCAGCACAGGACCACTCAGAGGAGACTGGTCAGGAATGCAGAATTGCATGGGGTGCAGTTCGATGAAAAAACTCAGGCCCAGATCAGAGTTTCTACAGAACACATATCCACCGGGTCTCTGGAGAGCCAGAAGTACCTATAAGGTCAACCATTAAACCCTGAGCTGCACAAAAAGCCTTCCCTAGGGAAACAGCAGCAAAGCAGCAATTTAAACAACCACACAGCTTAAGTACCGGTTCCCACAGGAATTTCCCCTGTTTTAGAAGCAAGCAAAGGACAAAAACTTAGTTCTGGCCCATGCACACCACGAATGCCTTGGGGCCCACCAGGGGACATGAGGCATGGAGCCAGGGGCAGGACCCCTGCCCACAACCACTCACACCACCAACACCTCAGGGCCCCACCCAGAACCCGAGGATTGGAGTCAATGACCAGACCCCACTCCCACATACTGGCACACGACCAATGCCTAGGGGCCCACCCGGGGACCCAGGGCTAGCAACCAGACACTGGACCCCCTTCCCACAACAAGCATGCTGTGACAGTGCCTCAGGGCCCCACCTGGGGGCCCAAGGCATGGATAACGGGACCGGACGCCCCTCCAACAACCAGGCACCCTGCACTAGCACCTTGGGGCCTGTGCTGGGTCCCAGGACATGGAGAATGGGACTGGACCCCCCCCTCCCACAACCAAGCACACCATGCCAGTGCCTCGGGGCCTGCCCATGGACCTGGGGCATGGAGAAGGGGACTGGACCCAAATCCCACAACCAGGCTCACCATGCCAACACTTTGGGGCCAGCCTGGGGACCTGGGGTATGAAGCCGGGGACCGGACCCCCCTCCCACAACCAGGCACACTGCGCCAGTGCCTCAAGGCCCACCTATGAGATCCATAAGGAGCTGGGACTGGACCCACCCTCTCACAACCAGGCATGCCAGGTCAGTGCATCAGGGCCCACCCAGGGGCCCAAGGCATGGAGAAGGGGACCGAACCTCCCTCCCACAACCAGGCACACCATGCCAGTGCCTTGGGATCCACTCAGCGACCCAGAGCATGGAACTAGGGATCAGACACTCTCCACAACCAGGCACACTGCCAGCACCACAGAGCAGGCCAAAAACATCTCCTCCATGTGGGTGGCCCACCACAGCCACCACGATAACTATGGCAGCCGTGAAGGTGGCTAGATGCTACAACCACCATGCAGATGGTCCACCAGCCACTGGAGTGCACTGACACAAGGAGAGTCGCCAGCAGAGATAAAGGAGGAGGATGTCTCTCTCCACAGAGCCCATTTCAGAGTGACGGAAGAGGCATCTGCTCTATGATAGTACTGGGGGACCTGATCACGCCTCTCAGCATTGGACAGATCATTTGGGCAGCAAATCAACAGAGTAACCATTATTTTTTCAGAGGGTGAGAAGAAATCTAGGGTGATTAGAGGGGGGAGGGGGAGAAAAAGGGGGATGGGGAGGGATTGGACAAGGGGCATAAAGAATAATTACAATTTGTAACAAT
>NW_007734058.1:47875-48627 GCF_000696425.1 Galeopterus variegatus | reverse complement strand
GCATAAAGAATAATTACAATTTGTAACAATATATATGCTAGTAATATTAATTTGATCAACAAAACCCAAAGTATGTATAATCAATTTTGATTCAATAAAAATAAAAATTTAAATTAAAAAAAAAAGAAATAAGATTTATTTCTTACGGTTTTGGAGGCTGGGAACCTATGGTCCGGGGTGCATCCAGTAAGGGCCTTCTACAGTGGTGCAGGGTGTCACATGCAAGACTGAGCTGAGCAAGACAGAACTAACTTTCTCACTCATGCTCCTTGCAAAGCCATCAGAACCACTCCCATTACTCCAGGAATGGATCGATACGTTCACTAGGGCACAGTCCTCAGATCCAGTCACGTTTTAAAGGCCCCACCTTTCAAATACCATAATTGGACTTCCCACTGTTTTAGTCCGTTTCTGCTGCTTATAATAAAATACCTGAAACTGGGTAATTTATAAAGAAATAAAATTTATTTCTTACAGTTCAGAGGCCGGGAAGTCCACAGTCCAGAGAACACGTCTGGTTCTTCCTGGTGGTGGTTCTACAGCAATGCAGGTTATCAGGTGAACGGGCTGAGCAAGAGACAGCCAACCTGCTCACTTGCTCTCCTTACAAAGCCAACATAACCACGCCCGTGACCACCATTAACCATCAGTGGGTCAATCCGTTCACAAGGGTACAATCCTCACAATTTAATACTTTTTGAAGGTCCCACCTTTTAAGTATCACAATTGGATTTTCCACCTTCTTAACGTTC
>NW_007734058.1:44131-47785 GCF_000696425.1 Galeopterus variegatus | reverse complement strand
TACTTTTTGAAGGTCCCACCTTTTAAGTATCACAATTGGATTTTCCACCTTCTTAACGTTCGTACAATGGAGATTAAGTTTCCAGTACACGACCTTTTGGGGTTCATATTCAACCTACAGCAGTGAGGTCTGGATCCATTTGGAGAAAATGATGAAACTTAAAGACATATTGCCGATGAGCTGCCACTCATTCCAATGGGCGCTAAAGCCAGAAACCCAGTTCTCTTGGCTTTAAATACACTAAGCCAAACTTCCAATTTTGATAAGTATGAGTAAATCAGTTACAATCCCAAAGGGCTACTTTATTTACATTATATTTCTTTTTTTTTTTTTCCTTTTTGTCTTTTTTTGTGACCGGTAACGGGATCGCAACCCTCGGTGTTGCGCCCACCCGTACCGCGACCGGCAACGGGATCACAACCCTCAGTGTCGCGCCCACACCACGCTCAACCAGTGAGCGGACCGGTCTCTATATGGGATCCGAACCCTCGGTGGGAGCGCCGCACTCTACCGAGTGCGCCACCGGGCAGGGCCTACATTATATTTCTAAAAATACTTTTTCTGTTTACCTTTATATTAAACTCAATGTCTATAGAACTTTAAAATTCTAAATGTAACTTCGAAAGAAATCAATAACATGGAAAAATTTACCTGACACTAATAGTTCATAATTTTATTTCTATCAATATGGTTTAAGATATTAGTTGCTTAAAAAAAAAAACAAAAAAACTTCAGGGCCTATGTAATGATTTCCAAGCAGATGTAACTATTTCTAGAAATTAGTTAAAAAATAAAAATTATTTCTATGCAAAATTCTGCTAAAGACATAAAAACAGAAATAGAAAAACAGATGTTTCTTCCAAACATTCATGTATTCTCTCCATTCTAAGAAGGCATCCCAATTAAGTTTAGCAAATTGGATTCCAGCGTTGGAAAGTGGGAGGGGACGGTGATTCGTACGGGTGTACCAGCACCTGTGCCACAGTGTCTTGGAGACAGATTTACCTTCTCTGGGCAAAGAAAGACAATTAATCTTAATTAAGAAACTACAAGTTAAGGCCAGCCCGTGGCTCACTCGGTAGAGTGCGGTGCTGATATCACCAAGGCCACGGGTTCCGATCCTATATAGGGATGGCCGGTTTGCTCACTGGCTGAGCGTGGTGCTGACAACACCAAGCGAAGGGTTGAGATCCCCTTACCGGTCATCTTTAAAAAAAAAGAAAAAAGAAAAAAGAAACTACAAGTTAGACAGCTGGGTACTCCCACAGCAAGCTATGGGTGGCAGTGGCACCATTCTGTAATTGTCTTAGTCCATTGTCTGTTGCTATAATAGAATACCACCTACTGTGTAAGTTATAAAGGAAAGAATTTTTTTTTCTTATAGTTCTGGAGCCTGGGTGGTCCAAGAGTAGGGTGCCAGTATCTAGGGAGGGTCATTCCATGGCAGAAGTTGGAAGGCAGGAGTGAGCACTTGAGATGGAGCCAGCTGGGTTTTATGACAGACCCACTCCTGAGATAACTAACCCACTCCCAAGATACGTAACCCACTCTTGAGATAACTCATTGATCCATTAAACCACGAACAGAATAATTCATTCTTGAGGGCAGAGCCGTCATGACCTAGCACCTCTGAAAGTTCCTACCTCCTAATGCTGTCATAATGGCAATTAAACCTGAGCAAAAGTTTTGGAGGGTACATTCAAGCTGTGGCAGGAATGACCGCAAATAAGCAGCACCCAAAAGACCCTTCAGTTAGTTACCTACGAAAGCCACCCAACCGGAGGTAATTATCTTTTTGATAATAAGCCTCCACTCTGGTTTTAAATGTGTAATTTTTGATACACTACATTTGAAGCATAATGTTGCGATTCTGCTTAGACTTACACAGATAGATTGTCTTCATTTTCATTTTATCAAAATACCCAAAAAATGTATAATTGACCGGAAGATTAAGTTAGCTAATCAACAGGAACAAAAGAGGTATCTCTCTCTTTTATTTCTATCTCTAATAGAGTTAGAACTAATCCAAGGGATTAAATATGAATTTTCAAAACCACTTTCCTGGAATGACACATTGTCATGCTTCGTAAGTACATATTTGTCTTTGAGGGTGATGTCAGTGATTGTTCAGTAATGAAATTTGCTGATTTTGTTTCATAGGACTTATTTTGTAAATTTAGAGATTACAAATATGATGCCTAACAGCTGGCTGATTAAGTTAATTCAGAAAAAAAAAGCCAGATTGGTTGCTCCATCACCTTACAAACAGATTAAATTACTTTCATATTAACCCATTGTTTAAAAACAGGAAGGCACAGTCTGTGCGCTGGTCCTAACACAGTGCAGCCCATTAAACCACATAGGAGGAGGGTGGCCTGCCTCACCGTTTTCACTCGTGTAACAGATCTTTCGACCCTCCCTGGTGTTTGTTCACCGGAGCTCGACCCTAAGTGTGCCTGAGCCGACTGCCCCTGCCTGTCCTCCCTCCACCCCATGCATGCAGACTCCCCGTGAACAGAGTCTAAGCTCAGCTCCTGCTGAGAGGATGCCGTCAATGACAGAGGGCACCAGCCAGTTGCTGTGGTGTGTGAAAAACTGGCTGGACTGAAAGGCATAGACATTTCTAGGAGGATTTAGGACTTGTGATGGACTTTGATCATTCTTCAAATGTCAAAATTAGGAAAGAAAACATCAGTGGCCACTTCATGGAAGGGTAAGTATGAAGGTAAGGTGGGCAGCAAGTGTGGCTCACATGATGAAGAGTGTGACATGATTGAGCAGTGACATCTGAGAGTCACTGTGGCCAAGGGACACTCATGGTATTGCATAGAAAATATGTATCTCCTTGATGAGACATTCACTTGCAGCTGGGCCCTGTATCAGTTAGGATTAAGTGTCACTACATTTAATAGTAAACTCCCAAATAAAAATGGATTAAAAAGATGGAAGTTTATTTTTACTCTGGAGTTAGGTAACTGGACCTTTTAAGTCATGACAGGACAGGCTCCATTGAGTTCTCCTGACCTCAAGGTCCAAGATGGCTGCTGTGGTTCCAGCCATTGTATTCATATTTCTGGCAACAATATTGAGGAAGGGGGAGGTCTCTCTCTTCTAAGAACAGCTTCTGGAAGTCCCACACAATACTTCCTCATATATTTCAGTGACTCCTTGGCCGTATCTTACAGCAAGGGAGGTGGGGGAATGTAGTCTTTCAGCTGGGTGCATATTTACCCCCAGTGGTGAGCTGGTAAACCAGCTTTACCCTCTCCCCCAAGGAAGAAAAAAGAAAGAAAGAGAGACAGAATGAAAGAAGTCCTGATTGTAAGCATTTGCTGATTTCTGTGGTGCAAATACTACCACCGTGGCCAATTTCAAGCTACCAATGTTTTTTTTTTTTTTTTTTCCTTACCAGTAATGGGATCGCAACCCTTGGTGTTGCGCCCGCACCGCGCTCAGCCAGTGAGCGGGAACCAGTCTCCACATGGGATCTGAACCCTCGGCGGGAGCGCTGCCGCGTTCCCAAGCGGCGCACTCTCCAGTGCGACACCGGGCCGGCCCCAAGCTACCAATGTTTTAACAGCTGGTTTACACAATTCCTGAAAATCTAACAATTGGCTCTTATGAGCTGGTACAAGCTGGATGTAGTAGACCACT
>NW_007734058.1:42155-43907 GCF_000696425.1 Galeopterus variegatus | reverse complement strand
GCGTTCCCAAGCGGCGCACTCTCCAGTGCGACACCGGGCCGGCCCCAAGCTACCAATGTTTTAACAGCTGGTTTACACAATTCCTGAAAATCTAACAATTGGCTCTTATGAGCTGGTACAAGCTGGATGTAGTAGACCACTGGACGGCAAATAATATCCGAGTGTTGTTCCTAAGGAGAAAGGGTAGAATAAACGACAGGCAGGCCACCAGCAGTCCTTGCCACAGACCCCAAAGAGCAAGTGACTCTTCTGACCAGAAGCAGGGTTAGAAACCTGCCCCATGATTCCAGCAGAAAAAGAACACTGATTTCTGATGGAACAATTTAAAAGGCAGGAGAAAATATTGGCTGGAAAGCTGCCACTGTTGAGAGGGTTGCAGGGCCAGGAAAATTCATCCTTGATGTAAGCAGATGCCACAAGCAGAACGTATTGGAATTAATCACTTGAGAATGCAAAGACCCAAAATTAAGTGATGAAGGAAAACTCCCAGGGAGAAAAGCCTGGAACAAGGCAGCTGGGATCTTCTGAAAAGTAGAAGATACAGTGTAATCCTTGTTGTTTAATGATACATTTTCCCTTTAGACTTTCTGGGACTTGGGGCCATGTCTTTCCGGCTCATTGCTCCATTCATTTATTCAACAAACACTTAACAAGCTGAGGAAACAGCAGCGAAATAAACTGACCCAAGTCCTTGCTCCTGTAGAGCTCACGCTCTATTGGGAGGCGAGAGGAGAAAGTAAAGAAAATATGGTGGTAACTGCTATGGGAAAACAAGGCAGGGGAGGAGGACTGGGAGGGTTGTAAGTGCTCAATAATTTTTTTGAAATGTTTTTAACTAAATGGTGCTTTAGGTTGGGTTTCCCAGAAGCAGTCCTAGATGAGCATTCACGTGTGAGCCATGCATTAAGGATGTTCTCCGAGGCCCCAGCAACCTCAGTTTTGGGACTGGGGACCAGCCATCACCCAGACAAGGTCCTCTGGAAAGCAGAGCCGCGGCAAGGATTGGAGCGCAAGTGTTTTATTTGGAAGGTTCGAGCCCAGAGCGGTGGGAGTGAGGATGCGTGACAAGCCCTGTGACACCCTGCCATGCTGGGCAGCATGCTGCCCAGTGAGCCACGGGGACACGCCGCCCACAGGCCATGTGCTTGGCCGACGTGCCCACCTTGTCTGCAAGTTCGTGAGGGGAGATGCACGTGGAGCGGTCTGCTGGGGCAGTGAGTAGAGAACGGGGCTGTCTGCCGAGCTCTCTCCTAGCTCCTGTTTCTAGCTAGTCGGGGTACACCTGTATCTTGGGATGGTACTTTGGGGACGGCACCTGGCTCCTCCATGCCTACTCGCAAAGTTAGAACCTGCACCCGGTGGAGTGGCATTTTATTAAAACCTGGAGGGGGAAAGACCCACCAGATGGGGAGCTGGAAGCACGTGGGTTGTGTGGACCAAGAGGAGAAAGAAGAAGGCAGTGGAAGGTGGAAGGCTGTGCCCAGTACCGCAGGTGGGCAGTCCTAGCCTAGTGGCTTACCAGCACCGTGACCTTGGGCAAGTCACCTGGCCTTTTGGAACATCAGTTTCCTTGACGAGCGGGGTGGAGTGGGGTGGGACAGTCTTCTGAGTCCCCTTGGCTAAAACCGCCGGCCTCTGCAGAAGTCAGCATCCTGCCACCTCTGGGCAGCACCTGAGTGAGCGTCGAAATGACCCTGTGGGTGGCCAGGCTTTCCACAGGCACAGCTGCTGGCGGAGAAAGTCTGCTGGACT
>NW_007734058.1:2689-41663 GCF_000696425.1 Galeopterus variegatus | reverse complement strand
GCCTCTTGGAACATCAGTTTCCTTGACGAGCGGGGTGGAGTGGGGTGGGACAGTCTTCTGAGTCCCCTTGGCTAAAACCGCCGGCCTCTGCAGAAGTCAGCATCCTGCCACCTCTGGGCAGCACCTGAGTGAGCGTCGAAATGACCCTGTGGGTGGCCAGGCTTTCCACAGGCACAGCTGCTGGCGGAGAAAGTCTGCTGGACTGCAGCAGAGATTCTGGAAAAGGGTGGCAGGGCGTATTCGCCCCTTCGCATTAAGGAGGAAGTGTCACTTTCCCAGTGTCACTGGGAGGGGAAGGAGAACTGGCTTCAACAATTGATTTGTCCTTGGAGACATCTGCCACTACCATCTGTTCAGTGGTCAGCAGGAGCCCACTCAAGTGAATTTAAACAAAATTTACAAAATAAAATAACTATAGCTAGCTGCAAAGGGAGTATAATAATATTTTTTGAAATCCCTCAAGTTGAAATACTGTAACGTGTTTGCATCCAATGCCCATCAAAATCTAAGCATGGACTTCACACAGGCATCAGAACAGTGTGACTTGGGCGGGGTGGGGGAGCGGACAGTGTGGTCCTGGAAGAAACTGAGTGACTGCAGATATTTGGTGTGGCTCTTCTTGACTAGGCGAAAACTACTGAAGCATCGAGAGTGCACATATGGTCTGGAGTCACCCTCAGCTCCACTGGTGCCTAAAGGACAGACACAGTCTGCTCTGTAGCAAGTGCCAGTGACTTCTGGGGGCAATGAGCCACCTTTGCCAGCTGGGCTGCCTCCTCCAAGTCAGCCTGCTGTCCTGGGACCAGGGTGCTGAATCTCACAACTGCAGGGGAAGCCATGCAAATTGCATGCAGTGTTGCTTTCCTTCCCTGTGTGTGCCCATGCCAGCCATTGTGTGAAAGTTTTGAAAATAGAATACTCAGTTGCATACACTTCATCATCTCAGAGTCAAGTTGCCAGATTTAGCCACTACAAATACGGGTTGCCCAGTTTAACTTGAATTTCAGATAAAAATGAACAATTGTCCCAAATATTGCATGGAATATAATAAAAAATTATTCATTGTTTATTTGAAATTAAAATTTAACTTGGCATCCTGAATTTTATCTTGCAGCCCTACCTCAAATATGGTATTTCTGCATACAGAAACATTTGTATGAGTCTATAAATATAAATATATTTCATTTTTTCACATAAACGGTAGTACATTTTACACACTCTTCTGTGTCTTGACTTTGTTATTTAATAATACATCTTGTAGGCATATTTTTTATCAATGCACACATATCTGCCTCACTTTTTGTAACAGCTGCTGCGTGGGCGTACCAGGGACATTCAGCCATCTGTAGATATTTACCCCCAACTTAGCATTTTTGCTTGTTTGTTTTTGGGGTTTTTTGGTGGTTGCCAGGTCTGGGGATCCAAATCTGTGACCTTGGGGCTGTCAGCACCCCACTCTAACCGAGTGAGCTAACCAGCCAGGCCCCAACTTAGCACTTCTATGGTTACCAAATAATATATAACTTTTGAATTTGTGCTACCTTCTCTGGGGTAGGTCTGGGCCTTTGTTGAACTGTCCTATTGCTGATGCAGATGTATTGTGGGGCTTCTTTAGTCCAGGATATCATTCAGCACATACTTAGCAGCAATCACTAAGCACACGGCTCCAGTGAGGACCGGCTGCTCTCCAGGCACCTACAGATAAGATTCTGGGTCTTCTCTTCACTGCTATCCTGGGTTGGATCCATTGTTTCCTGAGTTCCATGTCTTCATTCTTCGTCTTTCTCAGTTTATACACTCATTTTATAGGAGAGTATTCTTTAGGAGTTTTCTTAGGAAGACAGGTTAAGAAGTAGTATTATAGGTCTTTACATGTTAGAAAATATCCAATTCTGCTCATGTGGTATCGATGGTTTGGCTGATTACAGAATTCTAAGTTACAAATGCTTTTCTCTCAGAATTTTAACAATATTATTTCATTATTTTCTAAATTCTAGTGTTACTGTTAAGAATCCTGATGCTATTCTGATTTTTGTTGCTTTTAATGTAACCTGTGGGCTTTTCTCCCCCCTCTTTGGAAGGTTATAGAATTGTTTCTTTCTGATGATGAGTCACTTCTTGAAAATGTGCCTTGGTGTTGGTCTTTTTATTTATGAAACTGGGCTGACAAGGATCCAATGATTCTAGAGACTTATATCTTTCAATTAAGACTCATTTTTTTTATTTCACAAATAATTTTTTCCCAGCAATTTTCTATGTTCTCTCATTTAGAACATCCATTGTTAGGACATTGGGTTTTCTTTGGTTGAATTTCTAATTTTCTTATCTTCTTGTCTATTTTCCATCTTCATGTTATTCTATTTTGCAGGAGATTTTCTCAATTTTTAACTCTCAAACATTTCAGTGAATTTTTAAAATTCTGAATGTTTAAATGTCCAGCATGGTATGAGTTGGCATAGGTTAGGACATGCTATGGTAGTGACGCTGAAATCTTAGTGACTTCAAACGGCAGAGGTTTCTTGCTAGCTCACGCCGCACATCCACTGAGGGTCAGCTGTGGCTCCGCTCTGCATCACTGTCACACCAAATCTCATCTAATGGCATGATTCACACCTGGAACATTGCTGTTCTCCAGGAGAGAGAAAAAAAAATAGAGCACATGGCAAATCACACATTGACTCCTGAAGCTCCTGCCTGGACTGACACTTCGGCTCACGGTTCAATGGCCTAAGCAAGTTGCATGAAAAAGTCTGCCATTTCCAGGGTGGGGAAGGGTGGTCCTCCTCCAGTGAGAGGCAGTGAATATTTGTCAACAATACAGTAGTCCTCCCTTATCTGAGGGGGACGCGTTCCAAGACCCCCAGCAGATGCCTAAAACCACGGACTGTACTGAACCCTGTCAGACTTTCTTTCCTATGCATACATACTTATGATAAAGTTTAATTTATGTTAGGCACAGTAAGAGATTAACAACAATAACTAATAATGATAAAATAGAACAATTATAAATATATATTATAAATATACTTATAACACATAACAGTATTCTGCACTAAAGGTGATGTGGGTGTGGGTGCTCTCCGTCTCTCAACATATCTTGTGATGCTCGCCCGTCCTTTTGTGATGCTGTGAGATGACAAAATGCTACGTGATGAGATGAAAGGTGCATGACGAGGTATTGCAACGTAAATAAAAAACTACGGAAACACATAATTCCTAAGTTTTAGACTGCATTCCATCTGAGTGGCGTGACCAAGTCTCGCCCTGCTCTGTCCTGCCTGGGATGTGAATCATCCCTTTGTCTGGCCTGTCCACGCTGTCCCTGCTCTCTGTCCCTTAGTGGCTGGCTTGGTCATCAGATCGCCTGTTGTGGTGTTGCAGTGTTCAAGTTGCAGTTATTTTACTTCATAATGGCCCCAAAGGGCAAGAATAGTGATGTAACATTTTCGGACCTTGGTGACCTCTGGGTAACCGAAACCCTGGATAAGGGGTGGGGGTGACCGCCGTGATACTTTTGACCCCTTAGCAGATCTTTACATAGCAAGATCGTGTCCTTGTTTTCGATTCATCCATTTCTTGGTTGATGGGTTCAATATCATCTTGAAGGTCATTTACCATTTTATTTATATTTTAAACTTTTTGCCTGCATAGTGTCTGTTTCCCTGGCTCCTCTTTTCCTGTTTATTTTGGGGCGTGTATGGTGGGTTTCCCCGTGCGTACTGCACCCATGGTCGCCCACTCAGACGTGAGACTGAGTCACTTGGCAGCAGACTGGAAGGTGCCCAGCAGGCCTCTTTCTTGAGAGGGTGGCAGACGGCTTGCCATTGTTGGCCAGTGGAGGTGGCGTCAGCCCTGTCCAGTCCAGACATAGATGGCCTGCAAGGACAGGGACCAGGTGAGAGTTAAGTGATGGGACTACACGTGGGGCTCGGGGACCAACAACGCATGGTGGGGCGCTGGGTGACAGGCCACAGCGGGGAGCCACCCGAGGCTTGAAGAGATGAGGAAGGTGAGAAGTTTCTGAACTCTAGTAAAGCTCGCAGCTGTGGGAGAGGCTTCTCCGCAGGAACCATTGTGTGGCAGGGATGCCGCCGTGAAGATGGGGGACAATCTCCCCAAGCCAGCACTGCCGGCCCAGCAGAACCCCCCAAAACCAGAGGGACGCGTGGGCAGGTCACCTCCGGGAACCCGCAGTGGGTGGAGAGCAGACCCTGGGCGGGAGCTGGGAGCCCCTGTCCCCGAGGAGACTTCTGCCGCCCCTGCCTGGTGCCCGGCCTTGCCCGCTGTCCCCGTGTCCCCATGGCGAGGCCCCAACGTCCCTCTGCGGCCCTCGCCGCAGCTCCCAGCCGCTGTCGCAGCATCTCGGTTCTGTCCGCGTTCCCTTTGTCCTTACTTCGCATTTTTATATTTACTTGAAGGGAAGAACATACCTGAACATACATATTATTTCGTTCTTTAGCGTTATCCATAATGCCCTGTACAAACATAACATAATGAACGAACTAAAGTGACGTAAACATAATGTCTGACAGAACCCTCCATGGAATGTAGTCTAAGGACAAAAAAGGGCAAGGAAACCTTAACCTTGGTCTTGGATGTCTTTTTTTTTTTATCTCAGTGGTATTGGCACTTTAAACCTGAGACCGTCGGGTGTGGACCGAAGACTGGAGCACACAGGTACATACATTCGTGTTCTGGGGAGCAGGTGTCCCTGCAGAAGCAGCAGAGCGGGGACGTTGCAGAAGAAGCCTGTGCTGTTGAACTTGATACAATGGCTTTAAACCAATGATATGTGAAGTAGTGAGAAGGTCACAAATTCACCAAATACTGTTCTTCCCGGAAATGTTTGACCTAAATATAATCACAAGCAAAGAGTCAGACAAATATAGAATGTGGGGTGTTTGCAGGAACTCTTCAAAGGACTTGTCACGAAGGACAGAGACAGGCGATGGGATCGTTCTAGATTGGGGAAGAATAGCAAGACGTACCACCCAAGTGCAAAGGTGTAAACCTGGACTACATCTGGGACAGCTGCAGAAACTGCCTTAGGTCTCCTGAGCTCCTGCTGGTGGCCGAGGGTGGGTCCAGCGTTGCCGCCAGCATCGGGGCTGCGGTCCTGGGCCTGCGCCCGACTTGCCCACGGCTCTGCTAGAGGGAGGTGACAGGTTTGGGGTGACTTCATCGTAATGTTATTTTGAAAATTCAAAATTAAAACAATAAGTATATTTTAAAAATGTGCCCCCAAATTTTCAAACTTTAACATCTGAAAAAAAATTATTGTGGGAACCTATCTTCTTTTTTTGAAATTTATTTTTACTGATTTTTTTTAGTAGCACAACTGGGCTTTGCTTTGTGAAACAAACGACTGAGGCACACTGAGAGAAGAAAGAAAGGTAAGGAGGCATCCTAGAGAAGTCACTCCAGACGAGACCTGCAGCACACTCTCCTGACAGGAGAATGTTCCAGAAGACGGCTGCTTTTTCTTGAGTGTTCATCTTACTGCTTCCAACGGCCAAAACCCAAACCCAAGGCACGGTCTAGTCCTCTAGAGAGGGGGGCGCACCCTTCTCTCTGAGCAGAGCCAGGAATCCTGGGACTCAGACCAATCAGAGGTCCCATCTTCAGAAAATGCTGATGAGATTCAAAACCAAAAATTCTCCCCAGGTGCCTGGAGAAAGGAGGGAGCTAAAAACCCAGCCATGGCTTCCCCTCTGCTCGTCACTGGATGGTGGAGAGCAAGGTACAAAGTCTCCATCTCATATACATTTTGCAGGATCCCAGAGGGGTGGGAAAAACATTCGATGCTTGGGACATTCAGCCACTGGAGTAGCAAGGTACAATCTGCTGTCCTTGACTTATTTTAGTCACAGATTTTTCTAGGCTGCCTCTGAGCCTCTCCCATAGGAAGGCACTCAGACACCTGGAGCTGCTTAGAATACTGGACATGCAACTTCAAAGTGCCACAGGATGGGGCAAAGTCACTGCTTTGCATCGGGATCTAGAACACGCACCCGGATGGCAGCTGACCTGGATTGCTTTCACTCTGGATACATCGCACACACAAAACATATGTGCCACAGGTAGGGTGGCAGTGTGCACAAACACGCTGTACACACATGCATGTTAGCACATGCATGCGCATGCTGTGGCACATTACAACAGATAAAGGGTTTGGGGAGGCTGAAGTCGTCCCCTCCCCATCCCTGATCTTCCTGAAGCTAAGTTTGTATACCCGCTCAGGTGTTTTTTTAGAAGTGGTTGTCATGGGGCTGGTGTAGACACATACACCGATTTGCAGATACAGATATGATTAAAATGTGCATATGATTAAAATCTGCATGCACACAGGCTGCATACAGACACACACACAACGTGTTCCATTTAGAATAGTACAGAAGAAATGAAAGTTCCCCACTGTTGGATATTTGCCTCTTTCTGGAGTTACCCGACTCAGTGCTTCCACCTTCTGATGGCAACAGTCTCCAAACGCTGCTCATCTGTCTGGAGGTTAGAGGGACAGGGAAAGGAAACAGGGCTGGGGAAGCCAAAGAGATAGGGGGGCCTGGAACATAAGGCCCTTTAACCTGTGACTGAACCTGGCTCTACTGGAAAGAGCAATGGACTTGGTCAAGGCTGGTGACAGTGGAGCCAGTCCGAGAAGGGACACTATGTTTCTCTCTTCTTTGGTTTTTCTTCAAGGGGCAGATAATCCTGGACTGTCTTCTGTCATCTCTCAGAGTTGAGTCCTTCCTCACATCAGGAAATGCAGAGTGGGCGGGGACCCAGGGGAATGCTGGGGGCTCTTCCATGGGGACAATTCCCAGCTGGGGCCCTGCCACAGTGACTGGAGGAGTCCACGTCCAAGGGAGGATGGACTGGTCTCCAAACAGATGCAGCACAGGACGGGAGCATTGAGTGCCACAGCAGACGGTGTCCAGCCTGCCCTGAAGGGGAGCTGCGTCCCTCCTGGAGTCCCTCCTGGTGTCCCTCTTTGTGTCTGCTGTTGTGGACAGGCTCAGGGCTGCCCATGGCAACGCAGCGCACCCTCCGCACTCAAGGTGACCTTCCTCCAGCGACCGAGAGGGCAGCCTGAATGGTGAGAGGGACGCGAGGGAATCCTCCTCGGTTGGAAGGGTCCGGGCCCCGCAGAGAGAAGGTGAGTCACCGAGGGTGCTGCTTGCAGTGAGTTGTCTCTCTGGAAGCTCCGCTGGATGCTCTGACTTCCTCCTGGATTTCTGCTTGGTGAAGGCATGGAATTATGCTGTATTTTGTCCTTACAAAGTTGCCTGCTTGAATGCTTCAAAGCATATTGTGAAAAGGACTCATCACATCCGAGGTCGGCACACCCTCTTCTCCCCACACGTGAAAACATGACCTGTAACAGAGTGATGAGATTCTGATGTCCCTCTTTGGAGCCACTGGCAGGGCATCGACGGGTATGTCCACACAATTCCTGCACAAGGGGTTGCCGGAACATAGGTGAGAGGGTTTGCCAGTCCATGTCTTCCGTGGAAAACTTTGTTTTTAGGGTCAAAATACTGCTTTGTAAAGACAGAAAGTTCCTCCAGCTTCTGAGCTTGCGATGGCCCTGGAGCTCCACTGCCTCTGTTTACCCGGCATGTTGATGTCGTGCAGGGAGGAGGTGCTGGCCTTTCTCCAGGTGAGGGTCTGATTTCCTGGGGAGGGGGCAGGTGGGGCAGAGTGGGAGTTTCTGATGTTTGGGAGGAGAGTCCCTCAGGCATTTCCGTCTGAGTTTTAAGGCAGTGGGTCATGGCTGCTGGGATTCAGAGCTTCTTGTTTGGCTGGCGTATCACATGTGGTAAAATTGCACTATCCTGGTTTCACCCTCAGCTTGCTGTGGTTTCCAGAGCTGAGCTAAAATGGCTGAGCACACTTTGAATGAACGTTTGGAAGAAGAGGGAAAGTCTTTATTCTCATCATGGCTGCTATCTCACGATTCACTAGGTAAAATCTTGAAATTCAGAGATTTTATTATTCTACAAAGGGACTGCATTGACTTCTAAGAATTCTTTAATGACGTTTTTTAGTAGCAGGGGAGCCAGAGCCGAGTCCTGTTTTCCTTGGACAGGCTGGACGAATGACAATGAAGCCAGGGTGCTTAGGTCAACCCGTCTAATGAGGCGATTAGCTGAAAGCAAACACGCCCCAACTCAGAGGTGCAGATAAGTGCTGCTGTGGTTTACAAGAGTCATCTGTTGGGACTTAAACCCCAATGTGATAGCGTTAGGAGGTGGCGCTTTTAGGAGATGATTAGGTCATGTGGACAGAGCCCTCATGAATGGGTTAGTGCCCTCTGCCTTCGCTATGTGAGGACACAGTGTTCCTTCCTCCAGAGGACACAGCAACAAGGCACCATCTTGCAAGCAGAGACCAGACCCTCAACCAGACACTGAACCTGCTGGCACCTTGACCTTGGACTCCCAGACACCAGAACTGTGAGAATTAAATTTCTATTATTTATAAATTACCCAGTCTGTGGTATTTTGTTGCAGCAGCAGGAACAGAATAAGACAAATACATATGACCAAAAATATACAACCCTAAAGTTTGGAACACTTCCTCCAAAAAGTTTGCTGATTTTAGCAGGTGTCGATAGTAAGCAGGACAGGAAAACGTATTTGTTTCTTATTGCTGCTGTAACAAATTACAACAAAAGTGATGGCTTAAAACAGCACAAATTTATTCTCTTATAATTTTGAGGTCAGAGGTTTGAAACCAGTTTCACTGGGCAAAGTCAAGGTGTTGGCAGGTCTGGTTCCTTCTGGAGGCTCTAGGAGAGAATCTGTTTCTTTGACTTTTCTGGCTGCTGGTGGCATCTGTATTCTTTAGCTAGTCTCCTTCCACTGTCTTCAATGTGCATCACTCCAGTCTCTGCTGCCATTGTCACGTGCCTTCTCCTCTGACCCTGCCTCCTCTTATAAGGACCCTGGGATTACATCAAGCACACCAGATAATCCAGGATAACCTCCAAATCTTGAGATCCTTAATTTAGTCACATCTGCAAAGTCCCTTTTACCATATAAAGTGACACAGGTTCTGGGATGAGGACATGGACATATTTGGAGGAGTGGCCATTATTCACCCCACCACAGGAGGGAGGTGGGACAGGTCAGTGGGTGACTCCAAAAGATTTTCCTAAGACCTGTGACCAGAGGCCCAATCAGGCTCCTTCCCTTCTGGTCTCCCACTCCCAGCTCTGGGGCGCCATCTTGGTTTAAGTTACTTCATTACACAATTCATATGTAATATCCATCTTGTAAAAGTTGGAAGCATTCTCGACAGAGCGAAGTCCTCTGACTGCCATCCCCAGTCCTGGTCCTCTCCTTGCCTCCCCTCCCACTCCAAAGGCCAACACTGCTTTCTGCTTCACCCATATCAGATGTGTCCCTGCTTTTACACACATTTATTTGTTCCCATAGAAAGCCTGGTCTTGTTTATGGCTTCCCTCAATGTAGATAGTATTTTAATGGACATATAATTTTACCACATGCTTTTTAAAAAAAATTTTTTTTCATTGGATGTGGTTATGGGATACAGTTTGTTGTTTTAATACATGCATATGTTGTAGAATGATCTAATCAGAATAGTTAGCAAATTGATCACCTAAACATTTATCATCTCTTTGTGGTTATAATATTCATGATTCTCTTTTCCTGACACACACTTTTTAAACTCACCAGTGTCTTTGAGGACGTTTCATGCCAGAACACAGAAGTGGACCTCCTCCTTTCAACTACTGCATGATAGTCTATAAAATGCGTATACCATGGTGATTAGTCTTGGGCTGCTGTAACAAAGTACCAGAAACTTGGTGGCTTAAGACAACTGGAATTTATTCTCATGCAGCTCTGGAAGCTAGAAGTCCAAAATCAAGGGGCTGGCAGGGCTACGGTCTCTCTAGGGGACATCCTTGCCTCTTCCAGCTTCTGGTGGCTATTGGCATTCCTTGTCTTACAGACGCATCGCTCCAGTCTCTGCTTCCATCTTCACATGGCTTGCACCTCATGTGTTTCTCTCATCTCCCCTTCTTGTCTCTTGTAAGGACACTGACCAAGGAGAAGGGGAGGGAACACTCTTTCCCTTTAAAAGAATATCCTAAAAATTGCAGTCTCTTCTCATGTCACACGGGCTGAAACTTGGCTACATGGTCACACAGTTTCAAGGAAGGCTGGGAAATGTAGTCTTCAGCTGCGCATCTAGGGATTCTGGTACTGCAAAAGCAATGGGGAACACACATGGGGTAACTGGTAACCCCTGCCACCGTAAGTGCTTCTCTAGTGTAAATACCCGGAGCAGAACGGCGGGCCATGAAAGCAGCTCATTCTAACTGTGGCTCCAAATTATCCTCCAATGTTGTCATGTAGATTTTGACAATATTCTTCCCTGTACCACCAGCAATACTGAGAATATCCTTTTGTTACCTTTGCCAACCATTAATATAAACAAGCTTAAAAATTTTTGTCATTACAGTGGGTGAAAATGGCATATCATCTTTTAATGTTCTAATTTCCATGATTCCTAGTGAAGGTGAGCATTATTTAATGTATTTATTGGCCATTTCTATTTCATCTTCCTTGATTTTCCTTTTTCTTTCCCTTGTTCATTTTTCCCCTACTAATTTGTTTGTTGATTTCCAATTGAGTAGCAGGAGTTCTTTATGATATTATCAGTATTAATATTTGTCTGTCATAACTGTTACAAATATTTCCCCCAATTTATCAGTTGTCTTTCTTTTTTGTTTTAGGCTATATTTTGTCACAACAGAAGTTTTAAATATGCTTTGATTTTATAAACCAAAAAGTGTTAATTTTGAAAAAAGCAAACATTGTTTCTAAGCTTTTTGATCTACAAAGCTAGAAAATTCAGAAACAATCGACCGAAAAGAGTTAGACCCTGTAGTCTGCATAACGGGGATGCAGACAGCCAGCACGTAACTCATGGCACCGTCTTGCACGTCTCAGCTGCGTCAGGCTCTTCCCTGTGGTGTACACAGGGCTCTCATTAGCCACCAAATGAGTGGCAGAGCTTTCTACCACTGTGCACCTGCCTCAGCTCCTTGGAAACCCTGGGCATCTAGTTAAGAGCAGTACCCTTTCCATACTACCTGTGACAGTCCATTAGGGCTGCAAGGCACTCATGAACACGGAGAGGGCCATACAGAGGGCCAAAACATGCCAACCCACAGGTTCGTGAGGTGTGATACAAAAGGTGCCAGAGTCAGAGCCTACTTTGCACAAACTTAGGTAGAGGTGAGTGGATCTCCTCAGCAGCTTCCTGAAGAGCCGTACTCATTATCCCCGAATCAGGGAGGTTGGGGGGAGACTGGATATTTTGCACCACTTCTGGAGTGGCCACGGGCTACTCAGGGTCTGCTTGGGACCTTCTTCAGAGGAGAGCTTCCGAATGCACTTTGCCCCCGTGGTTTGCCCTTTCTTAAGGAACTCTGTTTTTAAAGTACCAAAGGGCCAGGCTGCACCTGCACAGGTGATTGTAAAGATGGCCACGTCTCTTTGGCTGCTTATCTACCACTTACCAGAATTTTAAGGCACATACTGTTTTGATAAAATAGCTGCAATATTATCAATGCCATCGCATATCTGGTTCACAGGACCACTCCCCCAAACCCATGATGGACATCTCATCACCACTTCAACCTCCGCTTTCCCCAAGGAGGAAAACAATTTGGGAACCTCCTTGAAAGAAAAATGTGCTCTAAGAAAGGGCAATTTAGCTTATAGTGCTCCATCAAACAGCCTCCTCCCCATCTGCACCTGTGTCCAGAAAAAGAGGGGCGGCTGTTTACTGCTTTCTCCAGAACTCTGGAAAATCTCTCCTTGACAAAAGCAGTGACCGAGGCTCTGATCGAGAACCCCCCAGTTAATAGAAATTTAGGGACAAAGCAGTTCCTAGTCAGGGTGGGCATTATTTAATACACTTATCGGCCATTTCTGTGTCATCTCTGATTCTCCCTTTTCTCGCCTCTGTTCATTTTTGCTGTTGTTCCATTAGTCCTTTTCTAATTGACTGGAATTCCACCCCACCCCCCAAATCCGAAAAGTAATGTCCTTGTGTCACCTGCAATATACTTCAGGGAGTCAGGATGACATAAGAGGAGATATATACAGGGTGACACGAAAGAGACAAAAACCAGGAGATCCAGGTCTGGTCCCACCTCCATTGCTCACTAACCAGTTGACTTAACCCCCTTGGGGAGAAACCCCAATTTCCTTCCATGATGAAGATGTTCTCATTTACATTTAGAGACCCAGAACGTCTGGTGACACCTCTGCTCTTCATAGCTTCGGGCATAGATTTGGGAATCCTGTTACTAGATTTCTTTCCAGACTGGTAAATTCCACCTTCTCCTGCTGGCCCCTCCCCCAGAGTCTGGGTGCAGGAGTGTGAGGCAGGCTCCCAGGTCCTGGCCCTCCCCAGCCCTCTTCCCCACGCTCTTCCTTGCTTGCATGGAGCCTGCTACTAAGCTGTTCCCTGCGGTGCCACAAGCTCCCCGTGTTTACTGTCATCTAGACAGGGGACTGGTTCTATTCCTTTTTTAGAGAAAATAGTTACTTTATAATAGGACAGTTTCTTTACAGCCTGCAAGACTGTGCTGGGCCAAGGTGTAGGCTAGAAATCCAGGGAAGTGAAAGCCCTTGGGAAAAGCCTTCCAGCAATGACAAAGAAGTGTTCCTTGCCCTTTGGGTGGGACAGTGCTGAGGCATTGTCTAAACCAGGGGTCAGCAAACTTTTCCTGTAAAGGTCCAGGTAGTAGATATTTTAGTCTTTGAGGTCCATATGGTCTCTGTCACAACTACTCAACTCTGCAGTTGTAGGGTACGGCAGCCACAGCATAGACAATATATAAATAAATAGGCGTGGCTCTGTTACAAGAAAACTTTATTTATGGCCGCTGAAATTTGAACTTCAGTAACTTTCACATCACAAAATATTATTATTCTTTGATTATCTTTCAACCATTTAAAAACATAAAGACCATTCTTGGCTTGCAGGCCATGGTCAACTAATAGGTTGGGTTCAGCCATGGCTTGCTGACCCCTGTCCAAGTGGTCTCCCAGAGGCCCCAGCGAGATGGAGCCAGCTGCCTGCAGCAGTCATCCGCTCACAGAGTGCCTTGGATTGGCTTCCTTCTCTTTCCGGGCCTGCTTCCCCCACTCCCCTGAGATCATCTTCCAAATGAGCCATGAGGGTACTTCAAAAAGTTCATGGAGGGGCCGGCCCGGTGGCGCACTCCTACAGTGCGCCTCCCGCCGAGGGTTCGGATCCCACATGCAGACCGGCCGCTCACTGGCTGAGCGAGGTGCGGGGGCAGCACCGAGGGTTGCGATCCGTTGCTGGTCATGAAAAAAGACAAAAAGGAAAAAAAAAAAAAAAGTTCATGGACAAATAGAATTAAAAGATAATACGAATCTCTCTGTGAACTTTTTGAAGACCCCTCGTACTTGCATTCAAAGCCCTCTCAGAGCCTGGTTCTGTTCTTAGACTTCTTCCCTGGCTATAAATTGGATTTTCTGTTTCCCCTTCCCCCAACGTTACAGACCACAGAAGTTTAGAGCAGGGCAATTCTAGCACCCGGCCCCCCCAGTGCTGCCTGCCCTAGTCTCTTGCTATGGTATGCTGGACTCGTCGCATGGAGCCATCTTCTGAAACTCTCGGCTTTATATTCTATTTCCCGAGCACACTTCAGTGAACAAGGTCGTCCTTCTGTCATACCAGAGTGCTTTCATTCTACTGGGGAAGGGAGAGAGTTCACCCACAACTGCAGTACAGTGTGATAACCAGGACAGGGAGCAGAGTGTGCCTCGGGAGCCAGGGAAGGATTCGAATCTCAGCTCCAGCAGTTGTGATGAGGAGAACATGCCCAAGCCTCATTTTCTCACCTGACCTGGAGATCATCAGAGCTTATCCTTTATGGGGCTGGTGGAGGATGACATAGATTCAAACATCAATCATGCATTATAGTGCGGGGTCCACAGTAGGTGCTCAGTGATTGGAGGTGACCTACTGTCATTAATAGACAAATAATGCTTGAGGAACTCATCATGGAAGGATCTGTGAGGGCCAGCACCACCACGGGAGAAGCAAAGTGTACAGGGCAGGCCCCCGAGGAACGAGCAGGATCCGCGTGGGTGGGCTGGGGAACAGAGCGCTTCGCACTAGGAGAACAGCATGAGCGAAGACACAGCCAGGAGCCCCCGAAGAGGGAACTCGGACAGCTAATCCAGCTTTCTTTCCCTGGCAACGCAGGCTAACGGAGCAGGTGGCTCAGAAGTGCCTGAGACAGGCTTATGGAGCAACATCTACTGAGCCCTACTTATACTGCAGGCAGCGTTCTAAGAGCTTAATAGACCATTCTGTTTAATTCTGACAACTTACCTAATTCAACAATTAGATAGGAATTGATATTATCCACATTGTACAGGGAAGAAACCCAGGCTCCAGGGAGGTTAAGTCACCAGCCTGGAGATCCCAGTCATGAGTTGTCTAACCTCTGTTTTTACCCCTTGCGCTACACTGAGTCTGTAGCATGTAGAAGAGAGACTGAGCTAGATGTGGGGCTCAGAGAATGGAAGGCATTGTGAAGGAAGTGACGTCTAGGGGGAGCAGAGCACACCAGGCTATAGCATGTCCTAAGGTTCAAAGGCCATGCTGAGACGTGCTGGGATTAGTGTGGTCAGGCCGGAGCATAGTGTTAGAGAAACAAGCCAGGGAGACAGGAGCTAGGCCAGCTCATGAAGAGCCCTGGAAACTATGACTTTATCTGAAGGCTAGAGAGAGCTTTTGAAGGGTTTTGTAAAATAGGGATTTCTTTCAAGACAGCCATCTGGTTTCTGTGGAAAATGGATTGGAAAGAGGCAGGATTGGAGATAAGGATGTCAGTGAGAAGGCTGTTGCAGTTTTCCAGGCCATTCTTTCCTGGCCTGGAAAATGTTTCTCTACCACTCTATGCTCCAGCACCTCTCAGCATGCCTGATGGTGGCCTGAACAGGGGAATGGCATTGGGGATTGAGAACAGGTGAAAGGAGAGAGATAAGAGGTGGAGCTGGCAGGACACGGCAAGTGATTGGATGTGGTAAGGGAAGGGGGGCAGAGGCTGCTCTCTGGGTTCTTGCCCTGAGCAGCAGGTGGATAATGGTGCCTTCCCAGAGGGGAGGAGTTGGGAGGAAAGAGGAAGATGAGCTACTAATGTGCGCATTCGCAGACCAAACGTGCATTCATCTGTTCAGCCAGCAAAGACTTGTTGAGTGCCTACTGTATGCCGGGCACGTTGAGTGAGGGCAACTGCAAAAGTGTGATTCTGGGTCTGGGGAATACAGCAGGAAGCACTGTGTTTGGTGACCCCGGGTCTAGAACAAGTAAATTCTCCTGCTGAACAAATGTCATTTCACTGTAATTGAAAGGAGAGTACAGCACTGTGGCCATGTCAGAAACATCATTACAGCACCACTTTACACGTACATCAAGGAAAAAATCTGTCCCATAAGACAAATTTTGGCCAATGTATAAAGTGAAAGAAGGAGATCCAATCAAGAGGGAGGAATAGATGGTCCCCAGCATCACTCTCTCCCACAAATCAACCAATTTACAATTATAAAAATGTAACATCAGCCAAGCTGGGCTGCTGGAGCTCAGGGGAAGAGGAGGAGAGACCTACAGAGTTCATGAAGGCAGGAGAAACCGAGAAAAGAGAAAGAAAAAGCTGCTCTGAGCATTTCAGGCTGTGGCTGCTTTAAGGCTCAAGCTGCTAAGCACATGGAGCAGGAGCCGGCAGAGCCACAGCTGTGCCCTTCAGATGGAGTTGCTTGGAGGTGGCAGGGGAGAAAAGGGCCTCGGTGGCCCCCAGGATAGCAAGACCACTAATAGGGTTCACATGGACCCACACAGGAGCGAGGAGCCAGAACAGCTGGAAAAGGGGAGCCACTCAGAGGTCAGTGAGTCATCGCAAGGGACCAGAGCAGGGCCCGTCCCATGGGAAGTGTTTGCAGCAAGGGGAGTGAATGAGATGGGAACACTGGGAGAACACTGGGACACAGCAAGGACAGCTGACCTGCCCCCCAATCAGCGCAGGACCACTCAGAGGAGACTGGTCAGGAATGCAGAATTGCATGGGGTGCAGTTTGATGAAAAACCTCAGGCCAAGATTAGAGATTCTACAGAACACAGATCCACCGAGTATCTGGAGAGCCAGAAGTACCCATAAGGACAACCATTAAACCCTGAGCTGCACCAAAAGCCCTCCCTAGGGAAACAGCAGCAAAGCAGCAATTTATCTCCACCACAGAGCTCAAGTACGGGTTCCCACAGGAAGTTCCCCCATGTTAGAAGCAAAGGACAAAAAATTAGTTCCGGCCCAGGCACACCACCAGCACCTTGGGGCCTGCCTGGGAACTGGAGGCTTGGATTTTGGCACCGGACCCCACTCCCACTTCCAGGCAAACTGCACCAGTGCCTCGGGGCCAGCCTGGGGACCTGAAGCATGGAGAAGGGGACTGGACCCCCCTCCCACAACCAGGTACAACATGCCAGCACCTAGGAAACCACCCAGGGACCCAGGCCATGGAGAAGGGGACCGGACCTCTCTCCCACACCAGGCACAACATGCCAGCACCTCAGAGCCCACCCAGGGACCCAGGGCATGGAGAAGGGAACTGGACCTCTCTCCCACAACCAGGTACAGCATGCCAGCACCTCAGAGCCCACCCAGGGACCCAGAGCATGGAGAAGGGGACTGGACCTCTCTCCCACAACCAGGTACACCACACCAGTGCCTCAGGCCCTGCCTGGGGACCTGAGACATGGAGAAGGGGTCTGGACCTCTCTCCCACAACAAGGCACACCAAGCCAGTGCCTTGAGCCCCACTCAGTGACCCAAGGCATAGAGCCAGGAACCAGACCCTCCTCCCATAACAAGGCACACTACGACAGTACCTCAGGGCCCACCCAGAGACCCGAGGCAAGGAGAAGGGGACTGGACCTCTCTCCCAAAACCATGGACACCATGCAGAAGGGGACTGGCCCTCTCTCCCACAACCAGGTACACCAAGCCGGTGCCTCAGGTCCTGCCCAGTGACCTGAGGTATGGAGCCAGGGACTGGACCCTCCTCCCACAGCAGGCACAAAACGCCAGCACCTCGGGGACCACCTGGGTACCCGAGGCACGGAGAAGGGGACTGGACCCTCCTCCCACAACCAGGCACATGGCACCAGTGCCTTGGGGTGCACTCAGGGAGCCGGGACATGGAGAAGGGGACTGGACCCCTCTCCCACAACTAGGCACATGGTGCCAGTGCCTTGGGGCCTGCACAGGGACCAGAGGCATGGAGAAAGGGACCAAACACACCCCACAACCAGGCATACTGCCAGTGCTAAGGATCATGCCAAAAACAGCACCTCCACGTGGGTGGCCCACCACAGCCACCACAATAACCATGGCTGCTGTAAAAGCGGCTAGATGTCACAGCCACCATGCAGATGGTCCGCCGACCACTGGAGTGCATTCACACAAGAAGAGTCGCCAGCAGAGACAAAGAAAAGAAGAGGATGTCTCTCTTTCCACAAAACCCATTTAGGGTGACAGAAAAAGCATCTGCTCTATGATAATATTGGGGGACCTGATTACACCTCTGAGCATTGGACAGATCATCTAGGCAACAAGTTAACAGAGTAACCATTGTTCTTTCAGAAGGAAAGAAGAAATCTAGGGCGATTAGAGGGGGGAGGGGGAGGGAATGGGGAAAGGGGAAAAGTTGGACAAGGGGCATAAAGAATAATTATGATTTGTGGGCCGGCCCGGTGGCGCACTGCTATAGTGCGCCACTTGGGAAGCGTGGCGGCGCTCCCACCGAGGGTTCGGATCCCACATACAGGCCGGTTCCCGCTCACTGGCTGAGCGAGGTGCGGGCACAGCACCGAGGGTTGCGATCCTGTTGCTGGGGTCCTGGTCCGGTACGGGGGCGACACTGAGGGTTGCGATCCGTTGCCGGACACGGAAAAAGACAAAAAAAAGGAAAAAAAAAAAAAAAGAATAATTATGATTTGTAACAATATATATGCTAGTAATATTGATTTAATCAACATATCTCGATGTTCAACCCCCAAAATATGTATAATCGATTTTGATTCAATAAATAAAATAAATAAATAAAATTTTAAGAATAAATAAATAAAAGTGAAAGAAGGAAAGTCCTTTTAAACATCTCCGATTTCATCCTATTTGAAGGCCGGGCTCCCATGGCCAGGGGCGGCGTTCACTGTCCAGACACCCTAAGTATGCAGGTCCTGCACGAGCAGGTGCCGCTCCCTGGGGAGGAGCCATGGCTAACGGTCACATTTTCCATTTTCAGACAAACTCCTGGGCTTTGGAGGGCATGGCAGAGGATGGGGAAAGACCACGTAATTACTAGAGGTCAGGGACTTTGCCTCGGTTATCTCTTCTGTGTTCCGGAGAGCCAAGCCGGTGCGCTCCCGACCTCTCTCATCCGTGAGCACCACTCAGCCTCTGTCACCTCCCAGCTCATCTTCTCAACTGGCATCGCAAATGTGTCTTCTGACAAGTTGGAGGACATATCTTACAAAAAATCTGAGTATATGTTTTCTGACAAAGCTCCATCTTTGGCTGTGAGGCATCATTCAATGGTGGCATTTTCAACTCTCAGATCCTGGGTTCCATGCAGAGGGTCTCTGGCCACGGAAGGATGTGGGCTGATCGATGTGCCATGGCACAGGAGTCTTCTGACTGCACACAGCTCCTGCACGTTCCCCAGTCCAGCGTCCTCATCCAGTTCCAGGAAGCTCCTGTGAATAGGGGAAGTTTGACTTTGGCTTTGGAGGTAATATTCTGGCACTTTAGGGACTCAATTCTGTGTACCTCACCTTGGACTTTAGCAGAAACCACACTCTTCTTTGGAGCAAGGAAGCACTGGCTGCCTGTGAGTGATGTAAGCGGCTCCTTCTGGGAAGTATAGTCTCTGGAAAACAGGAAACGGACCTGCCCACTTTGCAGAGCCACAGCGACACCAGAAACCAAGTTAAAATACCAACTTCTCCCAGAGACCGAGTCCCGATAGGGACCCGGGATGAGAAAATGCCTTCTTTTTCTTTGGGAAATCTGCCCACACTTAAACAAAAAGGGCTTGTTCGCGCCTGTTCTGTTTCCACCAGGACCACATTCATTATTTTAATTCTTAGTGGGAATTTGCTTTTTTCTGTACTGTATGTTTGTCTCATTGTCATGGTTTTACAGGGCCTCCTTCCTAAGTCTGTAATATCAGCAACACATATGCCCAAACTGGAGGGGTGGCAGCGTGGATTTCACCTGGGGAAGCAAGAGGGGACACTGAGTATGAGGCCTTCCAAGAAGGGAGTGAGTCTGAAAAGAAGCACAGCTGATGAATTAATATTTAACTCGTATTTATTTATTTATAATTTTTTTATTGAAACGTAGTTGATTGTACACATCTGTGGGGCACAGAGTTGAGTATCAATACCCGTGTGCAATATGCTCAAATCAGGATAATTAGTATATTCCTCATTACACAATGTAATTGTTTTTTTGAGAGGCTAAAATAAAGTAACCTAGCAGCAGGATTACATAAGCCCTCCCGTGCTGTGTCTTCTCTTAGCGAGTACTAAGAGGTAAATAGGAAGTATTGGAAATAGCATCTTTAGAAGGAATTCTTTATGAAGGACATTGGGGTCCTAGGGTACACATTCTAGAGAGGACGAGTATTCTTAGCTGAACAAGCACCGCGCTGTACGTGCCAAAGCTATAGCTAACAAGCGTATGTGACGTCGCTGATGTTCGCTTCTACCTTGAGGCAGTCAGGGGAGCTATTATTACCATCCCATTCTATAATTAGGAAAATCAACGATCAAATAGCTCTTGGAGGAATCAGATGGCACATTCAAAATGGGTAATTTGAGGAGAGGTTAATACAGGGCCTATTTTTAAGTGCATGGCAGGGCAGGGGAGTGTTACCTTCCCGAGGCTGTGAGCGGAACGTAGGGCTGCCTGATAGGATCTTATGGTAGGTGGACGTGGCCAGCCACAGTGATTTGGCCGGGAGGACATACCCTGCTCTCACTGCCCATGGCCCTCCGACCTGTGGGAACCTTTTTCTTGGCTGAACCTAATCCAAAGCCAGACAGCAGGGAAGGTGGGATATTGCCCCCTCAGGTCAGCCTCAGCCTTTCAGGGCCCAGAGCAGGATGCAGAAGGTGCAGGGTGGGCTGGCGACAGATGGAGGGTCCTGCAGAGAGGAGTTAGGTGGTTTGCCTGAGGCTGAGACAGGAAGGAGCAGACGCGTGATCAGAGCTCAGGCCTTTGGACTCAGTTAACTGCTCTCTCTACACCGCCACATGGAGAAGGGGGCAAGAGCTGAGCAGAGTGGGAGCGTGGCAGCCGAGATTCCTCCTGCTTAGATACTCCATGAAGGTGAAAATTGTAATGCATGCCACTAATGCCGTGGTTTTAGGAGGATCTCGATATGGTCATTTAAGCCTCAAGAATTCAAAGTGGAAAATGGCGTTAAGCAAGTGAGGAAGAGAACGAACATTCACATAACACAATGAGCAAGCAGCCGGTCCATCAGCTCTCAATCTCTCCTTTCTGGGTTTCCATTAAAAATAAAACTTTAGAATGATTAGAAGGAAGTTTAACTGTATGTGTCATTTTTATGGCCAATGGAGGCAATAATTCTCTGCTAGCTGGGCTTACATCTGGAGAACGCGGACTGACACAGACTCTCAGTCTTCCCGAGCATACAAAGACCGAATGACATCAAAACCAGCTGCTGCCATTCAGAACTCAACTTAATTGGGAAGGAGGACTTATCCTAAAGTAAGATATTGGAAATCTGGCTACATTTGACTGATTCCTGAGAACTGAAATTAAAGCCGCATTCTTTTTTCAAGGAATTTCTACATATGAGCATGCACTGCAAATGACTTTTGTGCGCTTGTCACACCAGATGAAGCGTGCCCACTGACAACAGTTTTAGGAGTATCTGGGCATGGTCATTTAAACTCTTAAAAAAGTTAAGAAGTTGAGAAGTGAGAATTTCCTTCATAAACCTCAAAGAGTATCAACTTAAGACATAAATTTCACTTAAGGCAAATATGGCAAACTATGAAACAGACATGGGCCATTGCAGACTGAATTCATGATTGAAATCATGTTCAAATGGAGATGTTGAGACACCGAAACAAAAACAGGGATACACTGTGAGATGAAGACCAGTTTGGGAGACCAGAACGTCCAGGGTGAGGGAGTGAGGCCTGTGAGGTCTAGCGATGGGCCTGCCGCTCCCGAGCTGTGAAGCCCCAAGCAGTCATTTAGTTAAGCTCTCAAATGAGAATAATCGCTTTTTTGCTTACCTTACTAGCAGTTGTGAAGATCAAATGAGATCACGGATCTGAGAATGTTATGCAAATTGTTTCAGGCTTACAAAACTAAGGCATTACTTTTGCTCAACTTGAAATGTTTTCCCCAGAAGGTGTAGAAATATACACCACAGATCTGAAATCCCTGAATCCCCAAGTGTCTACTCGTATGGGAGCAGTTCCAGGAGTGCCCTCCAATAAAAGGATTCCTGTGTTCATATGTGTCATAGAATATATTTTTGGCATATAATGCACAGTTCTTCTTAAATATAAAATTATCAGAGGCTTATTGTCTGTTAATGACCATCTTTAGGTGCCATATTGGGAGCTAGAACAGATGCCCCACGTCCAGTTCCAGATGACAAAGGACTAAGGAGCCAGAATACTCTAAAGAGGCTGTTTGTGCCCAGAAGAGATAAGGACTGGACCTCTAGAAAGAAATCTCTAGACACATCCAGTCGGGTCCAGAGTGAGGATTCTGAGTGGAGGAGATGGCAGCCTTTCCAGTAGATGTGGCCAAGCAGGCTGAGCCCCCGCCGTGGCTCCCATCTGATGGACTCTGGATTCTTGGCCTTCAGCCGTCTATCCAGCTACAGTCTGCCCTGCTTCCTGGACCAGTGACCCAGCCCATCTGTTGCTCTCATAACTATATCCCCCATCCGACCCTGACTGGTGACCGACAGCCACTTTGATCCCTCCTTCACCAGACAGAATCGTTGCCTGAAGTCCGCACGTGCCCCAGCCTTCCTAGACCTTGGCCACTGACAGGGGACCTCGCTCTTTATGCTCTTGTGGCCTCATCTTTAATTTGAAGAATAGCAACTCTCTCAAACAGAAGCTGTCCCAGAGACCAGCCTAGGAGAGGCTCTGTTCCTACTCTTCCCATCCCTTCTTATGTCTTTTCCTTCTCATTTTACTTCCTGACCCAAATCCTCGTTAGCTCCCAGACACAGTGACTGACTCACCCTGTTCATCCACATTTGTGCTTTGTCCACACACTCAGGAAACTCAGCGTGAGTTGGAGATTTCAGTGCATGGAAGAAGAGTGCTGGGGAGGGGTGAGGAATGGCTTTGCTCCTGCCTCGTTCCTTCGGGAATCTGATAGCAACAACGACCCAAGGAGGGTGGGCAGGGTCAGGAGGCTGCCTTCGACCAAAGAGATTCAGCTGACATACTGGGAGAACCAACTCTGTCCTGTAAGTTAGTTTTGCAGATCTTAAGGTTTTAAGTGGCCCTCTCTCGTATCATGCCAATAATTTAACACAAGATTTAAAAATCTGGTTCAAGTGAAATAGTATGCTTTGCCTGCCAATGTCATTAATCTAACGTCACATTTTTAATAATAAATATTATTCATTCTTCTTAGCGTAAATTATTGCAGCCCCATGATGTAAGCAACTGAAACTGGAGAACAAACAAAAGGAGAAACTGTCAATCAAGACTAGATTAGGAGGGGAAAAAATGAAACTCAATTTTAGATTCACATTCCCCTGCTCAGAGATGCTTCTGGAGTCAACAGTGCATATGAAGCACTTGCACACAAGTGGGTGATTCATTCCTCACCCCAGGGTCTCCTTTGAACTGTGGTGCATGCCATCGACTACTCACTTTCTGTACACTCATCACATGTCATCATTACTCAAAAGGTGGAGCAGAATGAAAATGAAAAATGGACATGAGACCCTGAGGCATGATGGAGTGAGGATTAGAGGGTACTTGGCACAGTAGGCCCTCTGTATCTGCAGGTCCTGCATGCACAGACTCAACCAAGTGCAGATCCGTCATATTTTAAAAAATTAAAAATTAAAAAAAAGAAACAATAAAAGATAATACAAATAAAAAAGCAACACAGTATAACAACTATGTACAGAGTGTCTACATTGTGTTAGGTATTTATTATAAGCAAACTAGAGATGATTTAAAGCATGTGGGAAGATACATGTAGGTTATATGCAAATACTATGCTATTTTATATAAGGAACCTGAGCATTTGTGGATTTTGATATCCATGTGGGTTGTGGAACCAATCCCCCTCAAATACGGAGCGATGAGTGTATTATAGTCAGTCTAAATATAGCCAATAAACAAAAACATAAATCAAAGCAAGGATTCTACAAAGCAAGAAACTCAATGATTGAAAATACCAGTACTCTTGGGGCCGGCCCGGTGGCGCACTGCTACAGTGCGCCACTTGGGAGCACGGCGGCACTCCCGCCGAGGGTTCGGATCCCACATACAGACCGGTTCCCGCTCACTGGCTGAGCGAGGTGCGGGCACAGCACCGAGGGTTGCGATCCCATTGCCGGTCCCAGTCCGGTACAGGCATGACACTGAGGGTTGCGATCCATTGCCGGACACGAAAAAAGACAAAAAAAAGGAAAAAAAAAAAAAGAAAATACCAGTACTCTTGACCTGCCATGAAGCCAAGTTAGTTTTTCACAAACATCGCCTCCTGAAAGAGAGCTCCCAACAAGCTCAATTTTAAGCCCGCTATAAATTCATGCCTAATATGATACAACATTTCTTTTCTGCAAAGGAAAATAAAGTGATTTGGTCCATGAGTAGATAGAGAAGTAAATTGGTGTTTGGCACTCACATGAACTACAAACAAAGCCATAAAATCAATGTGTGGTGAGAGACTGGTCTTTACGACAGCACATAAGAAAATGCACCAATAATAAATTTGCTCAAAGGATAAACTATTTTTTTTTTTCTGCCTATAGCCCTTTTGGCTGTCACCTTGAAGTGAATATTTATTAAGGGATTAAAATAAAAGCATTTTCAGTCTACTAAAGGAATGTGCTTAAATATATACGATGACACAAATATAATAGATGATGAGATGGACTGAATTTTTAAAATAATAGAATAAATCACATTCTTCAAGAGTCATGTGTTAGGGATATGTTTTTGGCGTCTACTAGTTCTTCTTAAATCGAAATGTGGAGTAAGTGGGTGAAGTAAGAGATGAGCAATTCCTGGGAATGGGATCCGCGGGACCTCTGGACGGCCGCAGCCCACTGACGCCAGCCCACGCGGACGCCTTCCAGGCCGGCTGGAGGGCGGCGTCCTCTCACCCGTGCCCGTGGAACTGCCCCAAATCGCTCCCTGTCATCTGGCAAAACTGCCATCACCGAGAAGTGGGGGTGCAAAACTAGATGGCCACCCACTGCTCTGGAACGAGGGGACGAAAGACCCTTCGTGGCTGCCCTGCCGCCGCCGTGGTCTCGAGTTTCGTCGCCGCCGGCAGCGTCCGCCTCACGGGGTGCAGACGGGGCACAGTCGGTGGCCCTGGTGACCCTGGTGACCCCTGGGACCCGCCCGACCGCCCGCGCGGGGGAGCGTCCTCCTCGGGACCTCGCATCTGAGGACAGTTCTGTCATTTCCGGGGCACCACGCGCCACTCCGCCGTGGAGATGGGGACCCAGTTGTGGGAGCAGGAAGGGCTTCTGTGCGTCGTGGGACCCTGGGCGACTGGGACTGAGCGGAGCAGATCAGCGGCGGTTTCCGGAGGAGCTGGATCTGCGGTCAGCTGGAAACCGCTGCGGAGAAAACAGAAGAATCCCGATGGAAGCAGGACAGGAACTGTGACTCCAGGCAGGGGTCAGGAACGCGTCTGTGAGGGCGCGTTTGTCGCTATTTAAAAAAATACAACCCTCTCCCTCTCCTGCTGAGTCCCAAGTAGCCCCCAGGACCACTGGGTCTCCGTCAGAATCATCCCTTCTCCATCCGGCAGCCCCTGCCCCAAGTCAGGCCTCAGCTTCTGTCCCCTTTGCCACGCAGCGGTCTCCATGCCTTCAGTCTCTTCCTCTTCCCAAAGGCAGCCACAAATTGCCCCCCATTCCCATGCTCAAAAAGCCCCAGTGGTTTCCTGTTGCACTAGGCCCAGTGCCTCAGCCCCCTGTCCTCTCACCCCGCAGTCCACTGCTGAACACACCTTTGTCCCTCCCTGCCCAGCCTGGAACACGCTCTGCCCTCTCCTCAGACTGCTGGAAATCACAGAGGCATGATGGGCACTGTCCCACTGGGAGGACTTCTCTCCACCCAGCAGCCACACTTCTCTGTGCTTGCACATCAGTTTTCTCGACTTCTGTCTAGCTCATGTCAGTGGGATCTTCCTGGATCACGGTTTCTGAACCCAGACCCATGGTCTGAAGAGTGCAGTGTTCAGGCTGTTGTCCTAAAGAGTCTGTGGGACATCAGCACCCTGTGACTAGGGCCACTGTGGGTTTATCTGCCAGCCCACTGTGAGCTCTGGAGGGCAGGGTGACAGCTCCTGGCACAATCAGGATGCAGTAGCTGCTCACGAAACGTTGGCTAGCCTCAAGGGGAACACACAAGTTTGCAGCACATGCGAATACAAAATGGCATCTTTGAGTTATTGGAAACCAGATGAACTTGTGGTTAGCCCCAGGTGGCACTTTGTCAAGATGAACCTGCTCATTCATTTTTATTTTCTGTTGCCTGTCATGCTCAATGATCAGATTATTGTCCTATAATGAACACCCGTTTACTGCCTGAACCCTGTCCCCTTCCTTCTTGACATCAGTATCCCAAGTTTTCATTTGTTTTTCTCTGTTTCGGTATTTTAAATCACCCCTTACTTCATTTTCAGCCATGTAGTTTGGGTTGACCCCACATTCAGGTCCATGGGCCAGTTAGTGTATATCTGTCCCTAACAAGAGATTGGGACATAGCTCAGGGAGGGGCCCAACCAGGTCCCCAGGCCAGGTGACTCATGCAGGGTGGGCACGCGAGCTCAGCTGGGCTGTGCATAGAGAACCTCGGACCCGTTCTGGGAATCCCGGCACCACCATGCTCTCGTTTCCAAGCTGAGTGTTGTGAGAATGGGAGGCTTGGAATGGCGGCCGCTGTAGGGCACGCCTGGAACTGCGCTGGAGGTACCCTGTAAAGCTTGAGAAGGTGGTCATGGAGCTCAGAAATGGATTTTGCAGGTGTTGAGTCCTAGATCAAGCTATACTTGAAACTAGAATTTATCCCTGAATTCTTCAGTTACACGGATCAAAAACTGCCATCTTGGGCCTGAGCCAGTTAGGTCAAAATGGTTTTCCATCACTTGCAACCCCGGAGAATCCTGAGCCTCCTGTCTTATAGCCACATTTATTATTATCTCCATCCATCTGCTTGCTTTCTGAAAGATTAGTCATGACACTCAGCCTTCTGACTTAATTTCTCATTTCAGTGTGCCGCACCCTTCTGCTGCATGCATGGATGTGCCTGCTTCCCCTCTGTAAAGTTATTTCTCCCACCAATGCAAAGATCCTCTCAAATATTTCTTCCAATGGGAAATTTTCATGGATCAAAGGATCTTACCCTATTTTATATAGCCATAATATTCCCAGTTACATCCACAAAAATCCCACCAAATGAGAAAAATTGGGAGAGAGAGAGATCACTAAAAGGAAACTAGGCAGGTGACTAGTAAATACTTGCACAGCATTTGGCAGGTATGCATTAGTGTAACTGTGTGGATTCACTGCATGCATCCCTTCTTTAGAAAGTCTCTGTCCCCCATTCCTGAGCCCATCGGGTACATGACTTAGGCTAGCCAATCAGAGTGGTGCATTTCTTGGACTTTTCAGGGTACTCTCAGGGATTTAGTATTCTGATCACTGGGATTGTACACTAAAGACAACATATTATGCTGCAGCTGCTCATGACCACCCCCCAGATGCATAAAGGAAATTACATACAGTAGGAGGGAGAGAGGCCAATGGACAAAAGGAAACCGAAAGGCAGAGCCAAGAAATTGAGAGAATGAAAGAGACAGACAGGAACGTCTTAGTCTATTCAGGGGCTGCTAAAACAAAAATACCATAAACTAGGTGACTTATAAACAACAGAAATTTATTTATCACAGTTCTGGAGGTTGTGAAGTCCAAGATCAAGGTGCCAACAGATGTGGTGTCTGGTGAAGGCCCACTTCCTGGTTCATAGAGAACTGTCTCTTTCCCTATAACATCACATGGTGGAAGGGGCAAGGGAGCTCTCTGGAGCCTCTTATAAGGCACTAATCACAATCATGAGGACTCCCCCTTAATGACATCACCTCCCAAAGGAGCCTGATTCTAATATCATCACCTTGGGGGTAAGGGTTTCTACATATGAGTTTTGGGGGGTACACAAACATTAAGACCACAGCAGAGAGGGAGAATAGGGGGGTAGCAAAGAGAAATATTTGAAATATAGTCTGTGGATTCCTTAAAACCACTATATTCCTTCTTGACATTTTGGTTACATGAACCAGTGAACTCCCCTTTCTGTCTAAGCCATTTTAAATTAATTTTCTGTCACTTGCAACTGAAAGAGTCTTTTACCAATAAATATGCTTCTCATCTCACTTTGGACAGACAGCTCCAGGACTGACAACTGCTTGTATCTCACTCTCTGATCATATCTGACATGCTGTCAGTGCATAACCAATATTCAGTAACATCAACAACTGTGGTTTAGCCATATACCAAGTCACATGGTTAAAACAATTGACTATTTGGGAGTTTTTGCTTAAAAGAAAAACAACTATTTCTAGAGGAATAATAATACCTGTTATGATAGTAGGAGACTTTTTTTTTTCCTGTTTGATTTTTAAAAAGCAAAAAGTAATGGTTCTCCCAGCAAAAGCACAGGCAACAAAAGAAAAAAATAGATAAATTGGGCTTCATCAAAATTAGAAACTTTTGTCCATCAAAGGACACTGTCGGGCCGGCCCGGTGGTGTACTGGAGAGTGCGCCACTTGGGAGCGCGGTGGCGCTCCCGCTGAGGGTTCGGATCCCATGTGGAGATCGGTTCCCGCTCACTGGCTGAGTGCAGTGCGGGTGCAACACTGAGGGTTGCGATCCCGTTACCGGTCAGTAAAAAAGACAAAAAGGAAAAAAAAAAAAAAAGGACACTGTCAAGAAAGTAAAAAGATAACCCACAGAATTGGAATAAACTATTTTTAAATCATATATCCGATAAGGGATTAATATCAAGAATATATAAAGAACCCCTAAAACTCAACAACAAAACAACTTGATTAGAAAATGGGCTACAGGGGCCGGCCCGGTGGCGCACTGCTACAGTGCGCCGCTTGGGAAGCGTGGTGGCGCTCCCGCCGAGGGTTCGGATCCCACATACAGACCGGTTCCCGCTCACTGGCTGAGCGAGGTGCAGGCGCATCACCGAGGTTTGCGATCCTGTTGCCGGTCCCGGTCCGGTACGGGCGCGACACTGAGGGTTGCGATCCATTGCCGGACACGAAAAAAGACAAAAAGGGAAAAAAAAAAAAAAAGAAAATGGGCTACAGATTAGAATAGGTATTTCTCCAAAGCAGATAGACAGATGAAAAGATGTTCAATGTCACTAAACATTAGGGAAATGCAAGTTAAAACCACAATGAGATACCACTTTACACCCATTAGGATGGCTATGATGAACAAACTAACAAACAAACCCCCAAACAAACACAAGACAGCAAGTTCTTTTTTTCTTTTCCTTTTTTTTTTTCTTTTTTCGTGACTGGCAACGGATTGCAACCCTCGGTGTTGCGCCCGCACCTCGCTCAGCCAGTGAGCGGCTGGTCTGTATGTGGGATCCGAACCCTCAGAGGGAGCGCCACCGCGCTCCCAAGCGGCGCACTGTAGCAGTGTGCCACCGGGCCGGCCCAAGACAGCAAGTTCTGATGAAGCTGTAGAGAAACTGGAAGCCTTGTGCATTGCCGATAGGAATATAAAATGGTGAAGCCACTGTGGAAAACAGCATGAACAGGTGGTTCGTCAAAAAGTTAAACATGGAATTACATGTGATCTGGCAATTCCACTTCTAAGTATATGCCCAGAATAGTTAAAAGCAGGGACTCAGACACTTGTACATCAATATTTACAGCATCATTATTCACAATAGCCAAAAAATGGAAGCAACTCAAGTATCCACTGACAGAAAAATGGGTAAATACAATGTAGTATATGCATGCAACGGAATCTTATTCAGCCTTAAAAAGGAGTGAAATTCTGATACATGCTACAACATGGATCAATCTTGAGGACATTATGCTAAGTGCATGGATCAATCTTGAGGACATTATGCTAAGTGAAATAAGTCAGACACAAAAGCACAAATCCTGTCTGACTGCACTTACACGAGGTACCTAGAATTGTCAAATTCACAGAGAGAGAAAGTAGAATGGTGGTTACCAAGGGCTGGGGGAGGGGGAATTATTATTTAATGGACAGAGTTTCTGTTTGGGATGATAAAAAAGTTTTGGACATAGATGGTATGATGGTTGCACGACAATGTGATGTACTTAATCCCACTAAATTGTATGCTAAATGGCTAAAATGACGAATTTTTTGTTATGTGTATTTTTTCACCAAAAAGAGTAATGTTTCTCAAGGCAAATCTGTAGACAGATAGATTAGTGGTTGCCTAGGGCAGCAGGTGGGAACAGGGGTCAACAGGAGGTTTTCATGGGGGTGATGAAAATACCCTGAAACTGATTTATGGTAATATTGCACAACTTGATAAATTTTCTCAAAATCGTTGAATCCTTTAAAATATGCTACAATAAAGTTGTAAAAAAACAGCAATATTTCTAGAAATGATTTTCAGAGGAATGCTAGTACTACCATGTCGTGTTCTCTTAAAGGGTTTGCACGGCCAAGCGTGCTTGGGAAGCTCTGGTGTATTGCCCGCGGGGGCTGGACGCGCGTCCTTTCCTCCACGACACGCTCCCGTTCACGTCCCCCGCAGCCCTTGTTCTGTGGCACACACTCCAGCTAACGCTGAACTAAAGTTCAGGAGAAGTCAAGACCGTTTTAATCGTTCTGTCTGGGTCGTGAAACTGCTTGGCGTCTTCACCCACGTAACCAGCCGGGAGCCCCGCCCCGGGCCCCACCGGCTGGGGCCTGTCGCGCCGCTAGCGCCAGCAGTCAGTGTCGCCTGTGTCCCCGACCCTCCCCCTCCGCACCCCAGGCTTCTCCGGCTGCCGCCACTCATTTCTCTCACAGCTCCTTACAGCTCTTCTTAGGAAAAACCGTGCTTTTCCTCATAGACCGATTGATCCAAGGTAAAGCCTAGGTAGCGACTTCTACTAAAGGATCTTGCCAAGCTCGCTAGGAAGTACAGAGCATTTATTAAGCACCCACCGTATGCCGGCTACTACCTTAGGTGTGTCTCTATCACCTCGGTTAACCCTATTGGCCAGCCCTTGTAGCAGGTCTAGTCCACTCCTTTGCAAGTGGGGAACGTGGGGTGCCAAGGTTAAGCCATGTGCCTGTCACCTTGGCTTACATAGCAGAGCCTGGCTTCACCTCCAGATTTGGCCTTTCCATGAGCCATGTTCTTCCCATGACACCACACGTTGAAAATCTGGTCAAATGCATCCCAAGAAGGTCACAGATAGTGGGAAACAAGGTGCCAAAGGTAGTAGCAACAGGGCATAATTTGGCAGAAAATCCCAGGGACTGGTATGTGAGCAGCATTAACACTCACACAGCCCATCAGCCAGGGAGTCGGTAGCCGAGGGCACAGAAAGACACGAGAGGGCGGGGCAAGTCTGAGCCAGTGGCCGGGCAGCAGGGGCACGTCTCCATGGTGAGGCTGGGAGGCCACCGCAGGCCGGCATCTCCGGGACTCAGCAACTCAGAAGGCTGTAATTCACAGGAGAGCCGAGAACGCCCAGGACGGAAAGCAGCACAGACTGACGTCAGTGTGTGAACAGGCCAGCAGCGGCCTGGCCCAGCCCGGGAAACGGTGGGGTTTCCTGCTCTGTTCCCCTGGCCAGTTCGAGGGGACCCTGTCGAGGCAGGAGGTTGTTACCCACCCAACCTCCCTCCAGGAGGCTGCTTTCATGGTGATTTGGAGGCCCGAGGCCAAATGGCCCTTCCTGTCGGCCCGCACCACAGGTCGAGGTGGCTGGGCTGGGAACCACAACTGCACTGGGCTGGCTCCTGCCCCGTCCTGGGCCTGAGCTTAGAATGCCCAGACGGCCTTGTGCCATCATCGTCCTGCAGTGCTGTGTGAACAGTAAAGCTGCTAGCCCACCACACTAGCTGCCTCATTCAATGGCCTCAAAACAGCTCCAAAGTAGGTGCCATCGCTCCCTTTTAAGGAAGCAGAAACTGAGAGCACACAGATGTCAAGCAATGTGTCTGAGCGTCAGAGCTAATGAGTGTGCAGCCAAACCCAGGCCTCCACGTGCAAAACCTGTGCTCTGAACAGCTTATACACAGGGCCAAACAACATTACGTGTTCCCTTTGTCAAGACGTTGACCCAAGATGGAAGTATGGAGATTCTCAGAAAATTCTCGGGCCTGTCTTGACAACTGTCCATCCCACTTTCTGCTTCCATGCTAGCTTTTACCCCTGTCACTCGGCTGCTTGCCCTGCACGAGGGCCAGTCAATCCAGCTGGCTTGTTACATCCTGTGGTCGGAACTGCTTCTTCAGCCCCTCGTCTGTACAAAGCCCAGAAGCAGTGCTTGGCACATAGTAACCTCTTACTGAATACTTATTAACTGTCCTGTGCTCTCAAAAAGCATCCAAACAGATGAACTGGAAGATACAGGTGCCTGTCACCAACTGTCACAACTCCCTGTCACTAGGTACCAGGAAGCCATATGGGTCTCCTAGTCCTGGGCCAGCCCATCTCTCATACCCTCCTGCCTCAACTGCAACCTGCCTTTGACAGGGGTTCCAGGGTGATCCCTCCCAGGACTTAAAGAAAACAAACAAAACGAACAAACACATAAGGCTGGATATAGATATGAATATACAGCTGTCTTTTTCCTTATTGGAAAAGTAAAACCTAATGTTCATTGTTAAAAAAAATAAGGAGAAAGGTAAGCTCAAAGAAAATTAATATCATCTGTAGTTCCACCACTAAGCAATAAATATGGCTTACCTTTGCCTTGATACTTCGAAGTTTTTCTTTCTGAGTATTTACATGTATTTACAAAAATGAGCCCACATTGTGTTTTGTAATTTTTAAATCTATCTACATAGTGAGCATTTGTCTATAACATGAAGTATTCTTCTACAACCATAATTTTTTTTTTTTTTCCTTTTTGTCTTTTTTTGTGACCGGCAACGGGATCGCAAACCTCGGTGTTGCGCCCGCACCTCGCTCAGCCAGTGAGCGGCCGGTCTGTATGTGGGATCCGAACCCTCGGCGGGAGCGCCACCACACTCCCAAGCAGCGCACTGTAGCAGTGCACCACCGGGCCGGCCCCTCTACAACCATAATTTTAAAGATCTGTTGATATTTCATTATTATAAGTAAGCTCCTATTTTTAGATGTTTACTATGTTTTTTACATTTTCACTATGATGGAAAATTATTCAATGAACATTTTGTAACAAAATCTACATGCACAGTTATGAATATTTTCAAACGGTAAATTAACAGATGTGGAAATCTTGATTTAAAAAATGTTTTTAAAAATATATTTAAAAAAATTACAAAAGCAACATATTCTCATTACATAAAATGTAGAAAATGCATGCAAGTTGAAGAGTCACTATTACCCATAGTGATGTCCCTCCTGAAACTGTTTGTTTTTTTTAGATCTAAATGATTTTGTTGTTCTTTTTATTTACTTATTTATTATTATTATTTTTTACATTCTAAGATGTTGTGGAGCAGCTGGCGGGAGGAGGAAGGGAAAGGGGCAGGGGATAGGGTGGAAGAAGAGGAAGGGGGGCATGGTTGAGGCGCGTGGCATCCCCCTCATTCTGGGTGGGGAACCCAGGGGGCTTCCAGCAGTGGCTCATTCATGGCTTGGCTGGATATGGACTTTGGGGTGGCATGGCTGAGGCCCTCAGTCCCCCACAACCCAGGAGCCTGGGGTGCTTCTGGCAGTGGCTCGGTGGTCGTTGCTGGATTAGACACAGACATTGTGGGGGGATGGCTGAGGTCCTTGGTCCCCCACTGCCCAGCCAGAGAACCTGGGGTGCTCCTGGAGGCAACCTGGTGGATGTTGCTGGGCTGTATGCAGATGTTGGGGGGACGAGCCTGAGGCCCTCGGCTTCCCACTGCCCTGGCTCAGGAGCCTGGGGCCCTTCTGGGCAGTGACCTGGTGGTTATCACTGGGCTGGATGCGGACTTTTGGGGGGCGTGGCTGAGACCCTCAACCCTCTCCCCACTCTGGCTTGGGAGCCCGAGGGGCTTCCAGTCCTTCTAGGTTTTATAGGTGCTCTTTGGTGGTGTTAGGCCTGTTGGGAAAATAGAAAGATTTAATCAGGCCCTCTCCCCTTGGGCCCAGTTGGGGGTGGTGCACGCATTCGTTGTGAATAGGTTGTGTGTGTGGGTGGAGTTAGTGCGCACGTGCGGCGCTGCAGCTTTGCTGGCCACTGCCTTGGGCAGATGCTGCTCCGCACAGCCATGCTTTCAAACTTACGGCTTCCAGGGACCTGTCTGCCGGTTACCTACCTCATAGACCTGTGTGTGAGGGCTCTGGGGACCCAGCCTGCTGTGTGAGGGCTCTGGGGACCCAGCCTGGTGTGTGAAGGGTTTGTGGCCCAGTTTGTGAATGGGCTTGAGGGGTCTGTGAGCTCCAGACCCAGCCCTAGCTTGACAATTGGCCCAGTCAGTGCAGGATTACAGGCAGGTAAAAGAGCTCCACAATTGGCGTCATGAACAGGACTAAGAGTGCTACAACTGGTGACGTTGACAGGATTCCGACATTAGCCAGAGCGCCCAGCAGTTGGCATAGTCTGCGACAGGATTCTGAGCAGGTACAGGAGCCAAAAGCCCTTGGAAGGAGGAGGAAATGTGGCTGTCCTTGAGCATGTGGTGCCCAGTGGCCACTTTTCTGCTGACCAGAGCCTGGCTGCTGTTAACTATGCTGCAAACTGATCGAGATTTGTGGCAGAAAGCAGAGTTGTTGGAAACATGGATAAATGTCCTGGAGGTTGACATGTTGACATGCAGTGACTGGCCACTCCTGCCTCTCACACCAGGGAAGACAGCCAACCCAGTGGTGAGTTGGGGGAGACCGTGTGTCTCCAGGCATGACCTGTTGTGCACAAGAAATTGAGGCAGTAAAGCAGCAGAAACAGGGAGAGACCCTGGTGGCTGCAGCTATGAGACCTAGGGGTGGATGGTGTGACGTGCTTTAGAGATGTAGTAAATGCATGTTGTGTTTGTCTGAAGGCAAAAGGCTCGGAGGGTGACACTTAAACCTGATGGCCAGCTGGGTGCCGTATAAACCTGAGAAAAGAGTGCCATGTGCAGATGGGCAGATGACCTGAGGACAAGTGCCCCTGTAGAATTTCAAGTATGTTTTCACCTGGTGAAAAGGTGGAAAAGTTAGTCTCCATTACTATGTGCCGGTCTCAGTGGCAGCAGTTACAGGAGAGCCGCAGATATGCAGAGGGGCAGGGCAGCCACTCCTTGACGGACTGGTAAAATGCAGCTGTTTGAACTGTGGGTGAATGCTGCAACACGGCCTGAGACGAGTGAATGACTAGCCGGTATAAGCCAAGCTGATTGAAGTAATTCAGGAGCCTGGGATGGGGCAGCCAGATGTTAAGAACCAGGACAATGGGAAAAAGTCCTAAAGGCATTTGAGAAGTCTGGATGGATGCCCCACCCATCACAGGCCCTGAGGGCATTTGAGATATTTGGGAGAGCGCCCCTCCCATCCTAGAAGGACTGAGTTGTCCTGGAGGACAGACCTGGGGCACAGCTGCCCCTGGGAACCTGCTCCCTGCATCCCAGCCGCTCTGGCTGGAGCAATCCTGCCTCAGCACCTCCAAAGGGCTAAAGCCGAAAACCTTGGTGGCAAGTCTGCAGGCCAGCAGTGTGTGAGAGCAGTGGAGGCGTGGTAGCCTCCACCTAGATTTCAGAAGATGTATTAAAAAATCTGGGGGACTCAGGTGGAGACCTGCTGCAGGGGTGCAGCCGCTGTGGAGGTCATCTACAGAGCAATGTGGAGCGGAAAAGTGGGGTCAGATCCCCCACAGAGAACCCCCACTGAGGAAATGTCTAGTGGAGCCAGGATGGTGGGACTGCCACCAGGAGCCCAGAACTGTGGGGCTGCTGGCAGTGTGCAGCACCATCCTGGAAAAGCAGCAGGCACCAGGGCAGCTCAATGGGCTGCACTTGGCAGAGCTGTAGGAGTGAGGTTGCCCAACGCTTTAGGGGTCCAGGTGCCTCAGTGTGCTTAACATTTGCCCTGTTTGGGTTTTGGATTTGCTTGGAGCCTGTTTTTCCTTCCTATTCCTCCCTTCTGGAATGGGAATGTGTACCCAATGTCTGTCCCACTGTATCCTGGAAGTAGATAGACTTGTTTTTGACTCTTTTATAGGTTCACGGCTGAAAGGAGTTTTGCCTTTAGTCTCAGATGAGACTTTGGACTTTGGACTTTTGAGTTGGTGCTGCAACGAGCTAAAGACTTTTGGGACTGGGATGGAATGTGTAATATGTGAATGTAATGGTCATTTATCCTCGGGTAAATGGGAACATCGTGGAAGGTTCTGAATGCACAGATTGTACAGTGAGAGACCCCGAAGGGGTGGATTGTTGGGAAAACAGAAAGATTTAATCAGGACCTCTCATCTTGGGCCCAGTTGGGGGTGGTGCACGCATTCGTTGTGAATAGCTTGTATGTGGGTGGAGTTAGTGCGCATGCACGGTGCCAGTGCCGCGCTTTGCTGGTGACTGCCTCAGGCGGACACTGCTCTGCACAGCCATGCTCTCAAACCTACAGCTTCCAAGGACCTGTCTGCCGGTTACCTACCTCACAGACCTGTGTGTGAGGGGTCTGGTGACCCAGCCTGGCATGCGAGGGGTCTGGGGACCCAGCCTTGTGTGTGAAGGGTTTGCGACCCAGTCTGGACAACGGGCTTGAGGGGTCTGTGAGCTCCAGACCCAGCCCTAGCTCGACAATTGGCGACGTTGGCAGAATTCTGACAAGAGCCCAAGTGCTACAAGACCTTTCCTGGTTAATATCACAACTTTGTCTCTGATCTGTGTGTTTTTTTTTTCTTCCTGTTTTATCTTGGATTATTCACTATTGCCACCACTTAAACTCTGCACTAGAATGAATTTGTTATCCTTTGCTTACTTCTAAAATGGGGGAACTTCCTGTGGGGACCAGCACGTGAGTCCTGTGGTTGAGCTAAATTGCTGCTTTGCTGCTGATTCTCTGGGGAAGGTTTTTTGTACAGCTCAGGTTTTAATGGTTGACCTTGTAAGCACTTCTGATTCTTGTGAGATATGGTGCACCCGGGTTGTGTAGAAACTCTGGGGTGGGCCTGAGTCTTTTCAGGAAATTGAACACCCTGCAGTTCCATATTCCTGACCAGTCTATACTGAGTGTTCCTGCACTGATTGGGGGGCAGATCAGCTGTCCATGCTGTGCCCCAGTGTTCCCCTGGTGGGCCCGTTTCTCCTACCACCTGCACTCCGAACGCTTCCCATGGGATGGGCCGTGATCTGGTCCCATGTGGTGACTCACAGGCCTCTGAGTGGCTCCTTTTTTCAGTTGTTGTGGCTCCTCACCCCTTTGTGGGTATATGGGAACACTGTCAGTGGTCTTGCTGGCCTGGGGTTCACCAAGGCCCTCTTCTCCCCTGCCGCCTCCAAGCAACTTCATCCGAAGGGAACAGCTGTGGCTTTTGCCAGCTCCTGCTCTGTGTGCTCAGCAGAGCCAGCCTGGAAGCAGCTGGAGCTCGAAACGGTCGGAGCGGTCCCTTCTTTCTCTCATCACGACTTCTCCCACCTTCATGAAGTCCTCTCTTCCTCTTCCCCTGAGCTCTAGAGGCCCCAGCTTGGCAGTTTGTCACTTTTTAATAGTTGTAAATTGGTCAATTGTGGGAGAGAGTGACTCTGGGGACCGTCAATTCTGCCATCTTAAACGCAAGTCTCTGTACTTCAGTCTGCTCCTCCCCATCTTCATCATCTCCCGAGGTGGAGCATCTGTCCTCTCCACAGGAAACACTGCTTCATGCTGGGGGCTCCAAGGCCACACCAGCCTCAACAGCAATGGCCACACAGGGTGGGGGTGGGTGCATGGCAGGGCATCCTTAGGCAACACTGCTGGGTATGCCTCCCCCACTGCCCGGGTCGGACACTGGCAGGAGGACGGTGCTGCTCCAGAGACGGTGGAAGGAAGAGGGCTGACCAGGGCGTGCATGGGTGAAGGTGGCAGTGGCCTGGCTTCTGGGCCCACAACCGTTTGACCACCAGCCACCCTGCCTGCTGCTAACACCCAGGGCTCACAGGCTGCCTGGCACCAGCCACCTCTTCCCCTCCGCAGTCCCTCCCTCCCTGGATGCTGCAGAGCCCTCCCAGAGTGGCAGTGGCAGCAAACTTTCCAGAGTGAGAAGCCCACGCCTGTTCTTTATTATTACTATTATTACGTTTAGTATTAGCATTATTTTATTTTTTATTAAACATTATTGATTGTACATATCTGTGGAGTACAGCATTGAATATCAATACCTCTGGTGCAACATGTGATGCTCAAATCATGATAATTAGTATATTCAACAATACACAATATACAATCATTCTTTTGTGGCCCTTTACCACTCTCTTGCTAACCCTCCCCTCCCCCTTTCCCACCTCTGTGGCCTCAGTTCTGATCTCTCCTTTTGGAAAGTTCAATGACTTACTGTGATTGTTATTTGTTTCTTTCTTTCTTTAGCTCCCACTCATGAGTGAGCACATGCAGTATTTTTCTTTTTGTGCCTGGCTTATTTCACTTAACATAATTTTTTCTAAGTTCATTCCTGTTGCTGTGAATGGCAGTATTTCATTCTTTTTTATGGCAAAATAGTATTCCATTGTGTAAATATACCACATTTTCTTTGTCCAGTTGTCCATTGACGGACATCTAGGTAGGTTCCAACTCTTGGCTATTGTAAATAGGTCTGTGATAAACACGGGAGTGCAAGTATTCCTTCAACATGATGATTTCCATTCCTTTGAGTATATACCCAGCAGTGGGATTGCTGGATCATATGGCAGTTCTATCTGTGGTTGTTTGAGGAAACTCCATACTGTTTTCCATAATGGCTGCACTAATTTATGGTCCCATCAACAGTGCAGGAGGGTTCCCCTTTCTCCACATCCTCACCAGCATTTGTTAGCATCTGTCTTTTTGGTAATAGCCATTCTAACTGGGGTGAGATGATAGCTCAATGTGTTTTGGATTACAGTTCTCTCAGGCTGAGTAATGTTGAGCATTTTTTCATGTGTCTGTTGGCCATTTGTATATCTTCCTTTGAGAAATGCCTATTCAGCTCCTTTGCCCATTTTTAAATTGGGTTACTTGTTTTTTAATGTTAAGTTGTTTGAATTCCTTTTATATTCTGGATATTAATCCCTTGTTGGATGCATAGTTTGCAAATACATTCTCCCATTCTGTAGGTTGTCTTTTCACTCTGTTAATTGTTTCCTTTGCTGTGCAGAAGATTTTTATTTTTATTTTTATTTTTTTTCCTTTTTGTCTTTTTTTGTGTCTGACAACAGACCGCAACCCTCAGTGTCACGCCCGTACCGGACCAGGACCGGCAACGGGATCGCAACCCTCGGTGCTGCACCCGCCCCT
>NW_007734058.1:1775-2220 GCF_000696425.1 Galeopterus variegatus | reverse complement strand
CGGGAACCGATCTGTATGTGGGATCCGAACCCTCGGCGGGAGCACCACCACGCTCCCAAGCGGCACACCGCAGCAGTGCGCCACCGGGCCAGCCCAGAAGATTTTTAGTTTGATATAATCCCATTTGTTTATTTTTCTTTTGTTGCCCGTGCTTTTTGGGTCTTATCCATAAAGTCTTTGTCCAGTCCTACTTCCTGAAGAGTTTCTCCTATGTTTTCTTTTAGGAGTTTTTTATAGTATAAGGTCTTATATTAAGTCTTTAATCCATTTTGAGTTGTTTTTTGTATATGGTGAAAGGTATAGGTCTAGTTTTGTTCTTCTGCTTATGGATTCCTAGTTTTCCCAGCACCATTTATTGAAGAGGCAATCTTTTACCCAATGTATATTCTTGGTGCTGGAAGTATGTGAGTTGATTTCTGGGTTTTTTATTCTGTTCCATTGGTCT
>NW_007734058.1:0-736 GCF_000696425.1 Galeopterus variegatus | reverse complement strand
ATAATGGTTTGTCTATTTTGTTTGTCTTCTCAAAAAACCAAATATTTGTTTCATTGATCTTTTGTATCATTTTTTGAGTATCTATCTCATTTAGTTCTTCTACCTTATTTCTTTCCATCTATTAATTTTGGGATTGGATTGTTCTTGTTTTTCTAGTTTTTTGAGGTGTAGCATTGGGTTGTTTATTTGAAATCGTTCTATCCTTTGAGGTAAACATTTATTGTAATAAACTCCTCTCTTAGTACTGCTTTTGAAGTATCCCACAGGTTTTGGTATGATGTGTCATTATTTTCATTAGNAGGGTCTTTTGTTGTTCCATATGAATGTTAGGATTGTTTTTCTGTTTCTGTGAAGAATGTCCTTGATATTTTGATGGGGATCATCATGAATCCGTAGATCACTTTGGGTAGTATAGACATTTTCACAATGTTAATTCTTCCAATCCAAAAGCATGGAATGTCTTTCCTTCTTTTTGTGTCCTCTTTAATTTCTTTCAGCAGTGGTCTTTCCTTCTTTTTGTGTCCTCTTTAATTTCTTTCAGCAGTGATTTTTAGTTCTCACTGTAGAGATCTTTCATCTCCATGGTTAAATTGATTCCTAGGTATTTTATTGTTTCGGTGACTATTGTAAATAGGCTTACTATTTTGATTTCTTTTTCCGCTAGTTTGTTATTGAAGTTTAAAAACTACGGATTTTTGCATGTTGATTTTCTACTCTTCAACTTTACTAAAATCGT
>NW_007734057.1:99017-100020 GCF_000696425.1 Galeopterus variegatus | reverse complement strand
TTTGAGATTTATTAACTTTTGGTGGTGTACTTTGTTGGTTTTTTGCATTTCTGGTATCTCTGTTTGGGTGTTTGTTTATTTTGGCAGGGAGTTTCACTTGGGTCTTGGACCTCTGCGGGAAGTCTCTCTGGTCAGTTTGAATTCTACTAAGTTGCTGGATACCGCCCTGCCGGTCCCGTAAGGTATGTGTGTTCTGCACCTCGCTATTGGGGCGTTTTCCCACTCTGTGTGCACTAGGTGGGGCTATTGAGCCTTGCAAAGGGGTCCTGCAGGGTGTGTAATTTTTTTCCCGAGACTCCGCCTCCTTTTGCCGGACCCCTCCCCACTCTGTGCGCTCAGATCAGGGCTGAGGCATGTCTTCTGCAAACCTTGTCTTTCAGCTGAGACATCAAGGCTGTGGCCTGCCCTGCCCTGCCCAGGAAGAGTTTCAGGTGTCTAGTCTCTCCAACTGCACGGTGTGAGCTCCTCGGGGGAGGGTCCCACAGCACACAGTTCCTCTTTGACTCCCCCAGCACGGGTCGACCTGGGCGCCCTCCGGGAGAGCTCTCCAGCAGCTTCAGTGTAGCTCCAGAGCGCTCCGGGCTCCCCTCNAAGGTATGTGTGTTCTGCACCTCGCTATCGGGGCGTTTTCCCACTCTGTGTGCACTAGGTGAGGCTATTGAGCCTTGCAAAGGGGTCCTGCAGGGTGTGTAATTTTTTTTCCCGAGACTCTGCCTCCTTTTGCCAGACCCCTCCCCACTCTGTGCACTCAGATCAGGGCTGAGGCGTGTCTTCTGCAAACCTCATCTTTCAGCTGAGACATCTAGGCTGTGGCCTGCCCTGCCCTGCCCAGGAAGAGTTTCAGGTGTCTAGTCTCTCCATCTGCAGGGTGTGAACTCCTCTGGGGAGGGTCCCACAGCACACAGTTCCTCTTTGACTCCCCCAGCATGGGTCGACCTGGGTGCCCTCCGGGAGAGCTCTCCAGCAGCTTCAGTGTAGCTCCAGAGCGCTCCGGGCTCCCCTC
>NW_007734057.1:94368-97621 GCF_000696425.1 Galeopterus variegatus | reverse complement strand
GGGGGTGAAGACCGGAGAAAGAGAATATGAGCACTTATTTTGTGAAGTTTGGCTGTGAAGGTGGAAGAGATATTTGTATGTGAAGAGGCAGGTGAGAAGCCAGAGGGTTTGACTGTCTTTGTTCTGGTTTTCTTTTAGTTTCTCTTCTTCTTCATCTCCTTTCTCTTTTATTGAAAGTGGGGATGCTGGGGTATTTCAGAGCCAATAGCAATGATCCAGTGAAGAGAAGAACTTGAAGATGTAGGAGAGGGGTTAATGGGTCACACTAAGCAGATGAGGTGGGTCAGGGCCCAGAGTCTGAGTGGAGGGGGTTTCTGCCTTTCAGGAGAAGGCTCCTTTCACAGTAATCAGACACTTGTACACGTGGTGGCCTGAAGCTGGGGGCTCCCATGGGTCTGTCAGCTTCTATTTTCCCAGTGAAGCAGGGCAAGTCCTAAGAGTGAGATAAGAGTAGTGCATAGGGGGGTTTCAGGTAAAGTGGCACAGAGGTGTGTGGGTGAAATTTGTGGAGAATGAGGGAGGGCTCAAAGTTGCTTTGAGGGAAACACAGAAGGTGGAATACAGTTTTAAGGGCGGGTGGGATTGGTAATAATGGGTTTACAGTGACCTCCACATTTCTGGGTAGTGTGATCTGCATTTCTCAGCTGCTCTGCAGCTGGCATGGAGGAGTGACATTGTTGGGGTCATTCAGGGCTGGAATTTGATCAAAAGGCTGAAGTGCTCGATCATGCAATCTGAGTTTTTAGGAAAGGGAGTGAAGCTAGGACAGGCCTCGTGTGTGGGGAGACATGGGTTGAGTAAGGAGGCAGAGACATCATCCGTTACTGACCAACTTGAAAATGTGCAGGAGTCTACCACCCTGAGCTCTGCCCTTTGACATATCAGAAACAGGGTACATGGAGGAACAGTGCCTGCAAGGGGCCAGAGGGAATGGGAATAAAACACAGGCAGGGACGCAGCTTTGAAAAGAGCCGCTCAATGGAACAAGTAGCACGTTTGCTTTTGGCTTTGTTTTGTTTCTCATGCCCTAGCTCAGAGGTGAGCCAAACATAAAGGTCCAGTACATATTCCTTGAATAGGGAATGAATGAAAGAATGGACAACAAGCGGGAGACAATGTTCATGGAAATATTTTCATAAGAACTCACCTAACTTGGGTATTTACACCCCTGTTTACTCTGTGGTGTTTGACTAAACTCATAGTTCAGGCTACTGACCTGGATATATTACTGTGAAATCTGATTTTATGTTATTTGGAAAATAACCTTTGATTGGAACCAAAGTAAAACAATGATCCAAAGTGAATCACAGTAATCCTTCATGTAGCTTAAGCTGTAGATTTTAAAAAGTCTTTGAAGTTGAATCATGAAATTCAGTGTTGAAAATGGAGTTGAGAAGGTCACTGGCAGGAAGGGAACACTGAATTCCTGTCACAAATGGAAGACAGAATGAGAGGGGATCGCTGGTCCCACTGCTGATGCAGCACATTGCTGGAGACTCACCACGGTGGAGGCACATTCTCACTGTCTATTACATGGCCCTGATTTACATTATTCTCAGCTCTTAATACCCAAGCTTCCCACCTGCTCACATGTTCATTGTGTGTGTCACTGGCTCTGTAGTCAGGGGCTTGTCTTATGGTGCAGTCCTGTGGCCCAGCACTTGGACTAATCCCAGCTTGATAAATATTTGTTGATTGGATAAGGCACACTTCTGACTCTTGGGGTGTTTCCTACCTGTGTGGAGCTATTGACTTGACTGCTGGGTCTTGAAATACTCTCTCAAATGAGTGGATGTGACAGACAGGTCATTAATTTCTGTCTCTTTCGGGTGAATCCCTTGAAGGCAAGGATTTTTTTCTTCTCCTTTTTCATTTAGTATACAGTACAGGCTCCACTTTGAAAGAACATACTGTGCAGCATGAACATGGATAAAATGAGAAATGGAAAAGCAGAATCACCTCAATATCCCAACTTTGAATTTCTGAAATGTTTATTGCCCCCGTCCCCCACAAATATTTCCCAGATATGAAGACAGATTTTCCTGATCAGAGAGCTACTCTTTAGTCATAAATTAGGGATTTTATGAACTCTTTTAGTTACTGAATAATTTAGTGAACAGAATCAGGGATTTTGTTTGGATGGGCCAAACCTGTCGAATCAAATCCTTGCAACTCTTAAGGTAGAGAGAAATCAATTTCCTTTTAGGGAGACCTAGAGGTGGAAAGTGCACAACTGTGCCCTAGTTGCTTAGACAGGCAGAATTAGCTCTAGGGCAAAGCTTCACAAATTCTGGTGTGCATACAAAGTGCCTGGATCTTGTTAAAATGCAGATTCTGATTCAGTAGGTCTAGGGTGTGAATCTGCATTTCTAATCAGCTCCCAGGCAATGCCCAGGCTGCTGGCCTAGGACCACACTTGGAGGGGCAAAGCCCTGAAGTTTGGTCTTTTCCCACTTGCCAGACTGGATTACAGATGTTCCCTGGACTTGTTCTGAGGATTCTTGAAAACTGAACCATTCAGCTATTGAGAATTTACAAAAATATTTAGATATATTTAAAAATAGATTGAAAATAGAATATGAATGGGTAGATTATTATCCCTATGTTATAGGTAAAGTGGATGAGGCACAAAGTGGTTAAATGACTTAACCCCAGATCACCGAGCTAGCATGTGGCAAATTATTTAAAATTCAGTTCTTTTTGTTCCAAGTAACATGTCGTCTCCCATGTCACATGTGCTCTCACACTATTAGTGTATTCCTTCCTTCCTTGCTTCTTTCATTTACTCTGCAGTGCTTTATAGAGAACCTTCTTTGGGCACGTGCTTTTGCTGAGACTACTGCAGCTGTCTTGGAAGTCTGCTCCCATCCCCGCTGGCCCCAGTGCTGCCCTGGCTCTAAGACAGTTGAAAAGCAACTTCTTCCGTCGCACTTTCCATGCACTGTACTCTTCCCCGAGCCCCATTCTGAGTGGGGAAGATACAGATATTCAGGAAGAAAACTGATATTCAGGCTATGAAAGATAGTTTTTTTATTATTATTTTTATTTTGTCAATATACAATGTAGTTGATTATTGTGTCCCATCACCGAAACCTCCCTCCCTCCTCCCTCTCCCCCCTCCCACCCAAGTGTGTCCCCTCCATTTTCTTGTTGTAAGAACTTCAAAAAAAAATTGTGGTTGTTATATCTTCCTCTCCCCCCCCGTTTTTTTTTGTTGTTTGTTTGTTTTGTGTGTGTGTGTGTGTATGTATGT
>NW_007734057.1:88960-92857 GCF_000696425.1 Galeopterus variegatus | reverse complement strand
TTGCTTTGGCTATTCGTGGTCTTTTGTTATTCCAGATAAATGACTGTATAGTTCTTTCCATTTCTGAGAGAAATGTCATTGGAATTTTGATGGGGATTGCATTGAATTTGTATATTACTTTGGGTAGTATAGAATGAAAGATAGTTTTTATGAACACTAGCCATCCTTTTCAAACTCATCTTGCAGATAGGATGAGTCATCAACATTTTTCGCAGCTGTTGGCAGCTTATGGCATTTCTCTACCTACTTCAGAACATCCTATTCTAGTTCTACTAAAGTAGCTTCACGGAGGGTATGCACCACAGATTTCAGAGGGAGTGTAATGATTGGGGTGCTCTGAAACTGACTGGCAGCTCTTTGTGACAGTCTAATACTAATGAAAGATGAGACTATTCAAAGCAGATTGTGTAAGCACCTGCAGTCATTTTCTGTGTTGCTATTTTAAGTCATGATTGGTAGTAGAAAAAAAACTTTCCCAAAATATCTGCATATTAGAAATTCATGAATTTAACACTTCTGACCATCTCAGAACACCTGAATTCACATTAAAATACATGTGGCAGTGCATTCCACTCTTCAAAGCTCGATAAACCTACACACACTGAATAGTGAATGATTGCAAGGAAAGTCGACTGGTTGGATGTAGACTGGGCCACTAAGACTTCTAAAGATCTCACTCTGATACCTGGCTCCTGTGAAGGATTTGAGCACAACACACGCTAGTTATAACCTTGAATACTCTCACACTTCGGGTACTAGGGTGACTCTGTTTAAAGGAATTATTTGGTAAATTGCTCAATAAAATTAAGAATGATTTTTTAATATATGCAAACTACTGCTCCATATCTATACTCTCAGCTGGTAGTCTTTTCTTTGGTTTTCAAGTGGGCCATGTCTGCTATTAGATAAAGCAGGTATCAGTTGTTCATGCTCAGAAAGGTCATACTTAGGGAAGTGTTAGTAACATGATAAACACTTCCAATTTAAATAACTTCTCTTTCAAAGAGCTCCAAGCACTTTATTATATCCTTTATCTTTCATAGCCCTGTAGGGAATATGGCAATCATTTATTCTCATTTTACAGATGAAAACTGAGGTGGGTGAGTTAATACGGCAGAAATGCATAGTTTCATGAGGAGCAATAACTCCTTTGCAAGTAAATTAAGCAGAATGTCCAATTTCAGCTGCCAGTTGCCACTATGACCTTCCTTGGCTCGCTTTGTCCATTCCTTTCTTCCCATCTCCAGGTTCCTGAACTGATGTGTCTTCAGGCAGCTGAGCTCTGTTCTATTACATCTAATCTGTTCCCTCTCTCCACTCTAATCAACTTTCAGTGTTGACTGATTGCAGTTCTGTATATAGGGGTTCCCAGGTATGTAGATGAATCCTGCATATTTAGAAGAAAGGACCTTGGAGTATTATTAAATACCCTACTGATAATTAAAGATGAAAACATGATTCCCCAATCTAAAATTCTTAGAACTCTTTTTTTTCTCAATGAAGGTCTGCTATTTTCTGATTTCATTTACTGTGCCTAAAATGAATTTTTATAAATAATAGATAATATTGTTAATAATATTATTATTAATAATAGATAATATAATAGATGATTATCTTAAATATTGGATTCATTAATACCAATGGGAGAAATGCTTATATGAGAACTGGAATATTAGCATTTGCTGATGTAAAGAAACCTGCCTACACAGGTTTATGTCTTTTGGTTTCTTACCAGGTCACAGGTACTTCTCATACAGTATGGCATGATGTTTAGGAATGTGGATTTCAAAGTCAGACCTGTGTTCCCATTCTAGTTCCAGAACTAACTGTGGAATCTTGAGCAAATTAATTAACTTCTCTGAGGCTCAGTTTTCTGATCTGTGAAATGGAATTAACAATATCCACCTCAGAAGATTATTGTGAGAAGTAAACAAAGATAATGTTGGCTGAATACTTAGTGCAGAACCTGGCATGTAGTAAGTGCTCAATAAATGGTTGTGGTTGATGATGATGATGATGATGATGATGATGATGAACAGCTGCAGAGATAGGAAACTCTCCTGTAATGATAATTCTAAAAATATCCAAATAAAGTGTGTATTGAAATCTTCTTTTCCAAAACAGTCTCAAGCTGTTTTCAGATGCAGCAAACAAGAGTTACTGAGTGCTGACAAGAATTTTTGTGCACATCTGGAATACCCTTAGTGACTACAGTTCAGAGTTAAGAGAGGTTGGTGGGAACTATCAGACAGCAGGAAATTCTGACCTGAGGACAGGCCATTTGTAGCAATACAATACTTTAAATAAACTAGAACATTTTAATAATGACACAGGAAAATACATATTAAGTAGCCCCTGGCAGCTTTGAATTCAACATTTGGACATTTATAAAAGTATAAAATATTTTTAACAGGTAAATTTTTTGACTCATTATACCCAAATATATTGGGTACATGCTAACTTCAGGAAAGGCTTTACATATCTGGCCAACTTCTGTCATTTTTATTATTTCTTTGCTTTTCCAGAAGGAAGTTTAAAAAAAATGTGGAGGTAAAGAGGTACTTAGGCTATCTGAGCAAATTAGCTTAAAATCTAAATTGTAGAATTTTGAAAAATGAAGTCTAATCATTTTCAAGAACAAGTGATGATTGTAACCCAGTCTGGTAGTGTTCTTAAAAATCTGGGGTTGAAATGTCATTACTTTACATGGGATCAGAGAAGCTCAGTGAGCAGCTCCATCATGACACAGAGGATTAGTGACATGCATGACAAGAAAAAGCACCTACTCCTTAGCCTAGTACTTTCCCTTAGTTTATTCACCTTCCAGAAGGCCCTTATGATGAACAGCAGCAAACATCCATAGTCATCACATAAAATTAATGTTAATTTTGCTATAACATGTGCAAAAAGAACTTTACTTTTCTTCAAGTAGTTTAAATTTCTTCCTAAAGCTTATTTTTTATCAAGAAATTCATAATTTATAAAGAAATTCATAATTTATTAAGCTCGAAGGGGAAGTATCATGATATTGCACTACATGTTGCAGTAGCAATTTGCATTGGATGTTGTAACCTTGCAGAAGAGAGAAACCGAGTGGCTGAGAAAGCTACCTGTTCTTCAGCAATCCTAAAAAACTGGGCAGAGTTAGCCTGACCAAAAAAGTGAGAGAAAAAATATTTGGTTGAAATAAATCTCATCAGAAAATACATTGAGAAATGGAAAAAGCACAGACAACTGCCAATTCCTGAAATTTTATTCATATTTTTTATTGCTTTAGAGACAAATTTAAAGGTAAATTTTTACCCTCATCTAAATGGTAACAAATGGAATCTAACCTAATGAAGTTTCTTCCTAGTTAGAATTTATGCAACCGTGATGCTCAGACCCTGGCTCTCATGCCATGTGGGGCTTTGCATTCATCAGTTTGAGGACTAAATGGGTTAATAGGTGGAAAGGGCTTAGAAAGATGAATGTTAGTGATGACAGACAAGGTTGCTGTCACTGAGGCTCTCTACGATGAGGTCTTAGTCTGTTTAGTGTTGCTATAACAGAATGCCTGAGACTGGGTATTTAAAAAGAAGAGGTTTATTTGGTTCACAATTCTGGTGGCTGGGAAGTCCAAGACTGGGCAGATTCCTCTGGTGAGGGCCTCAGCCTACGTCCACTCATGGCAGAAAGTGGAAGGGAAGTGAAATTCGTCGTGTGCATTACCCTTACAGCCCATCTCCATCCAGCCTGGCCCATTTCAAGCCTCAGGAGCCACCTGTGGTTAGGGCTCTGCACTAGGTCTGCTCTAGTACTACTTACTTGTGAGGCCAGTTTCACGAAAGCAACCTGCTTCCATCCTTTCTGAAGGTGCACATGTTTTCTTTTGGGTCTTTCTTCCTTGTTGGAAGA
>NW_007734057.1:86528-88554 GCF_000696425.1 Galeopterus variegatus | reverse complement strand
TGAGTAGACAGTGCCCAAGCCCATCGTATTTTAGTAGAGATACATTACACATTTAAATTTAAATCATAGTACATATAGGCAAGTGCTGTGAGTTGAATGTTTGGCTCACTAAAAATAGTTCACTCCAAAAGTACAGTTGGCCTTCTGAAACTCCTACATTCATGTAGTCAACCAATCATGGATCAAAATTATTTTTTATAAAATGCATCTGTACTGAATGTGTGCAGACTTCTTTTTTTCTTATCATTATTCCTAAGCCATACAGTATAACAATTTTTCACATAGCATTTACATTGTACTAGGTATTATAAGTAATCTAGAGATGATTTACAATATACAGGAGGATGTGCATAGGTCATATGCAAAAACTACACCATTTTATGTCAGGAACTTGAGCATCCATGGATTTTGGTATTTGTGGGAGGTCCTAGAACCAATCCCCAACAATTATCAAGGGACAACTCTAATAGAATATTTATTTTTCTTGGATTGGTTTCCTTATATTTCCAGATCAGTAGATTGTGGCAACTTGTATAGTAAAAGTAAAGAAAGATTTATTTTTTATTTGTTCCTTTTGGTAGGGAAAATATTTGCCTTTTACGTGAGAAATACTTAGGCTTCTCTTATTTAAAAAATTGATTTGTCTGGCTGAGTAAATATTAATTGTTACCAGTGAGCACAATCACGTTGCTTGCTAGGATGATTCTGAAGAGTTTGGTAGCTGAACAGAAGAATATATATCTTACAAATATTCCTTAAGACTCCTTATCACGGACATTATTAAAGGCATTATAGTAGAAAGAAAGTCCATATTGCTTTTCACAACTACAAGTACTTTGCGTTGAAAGCTACATAAATGCTAAGCAAATGGAAATTTCTGTTACTTTGAAAAATTACAAGATATAAAACAAGGTAATAAGGTTAGTTTTTACGTGGAATACTTTGATCACTTATTTTGAATTTTTAAAATATTAGTCATTATCCATTTTTAAATGTTAGTCTTTCATTTAGTATCAGGTTATATATCTGTACACACCTTTCTCTCTTATAAGTTTAATAATGGGGCTATGGGAACTTTGAGTTCAATTCATGCTTTGTGGCTTAATTTATAAATGAAATATGTATTCCTGGACCTTAATTTTCTTATCTGTAAATGGGGAAAGATAATAAGAGCTAAAAAGAATGACCATGTATACCCAGCTGACCCTGGACTAAACATATTACGTGCCTTAGTTTATCCAATCCTCACTACTCCCATCCCCATGATGTAGGCACAATCATATATCCATTTAGCATACGAGGAGATAGAATCCACCCAGGATCACGAAGTCAGTGGGGGAGGTATCATTCAAGTCCAGGCCAGAGCTTTTCTGGGCAATTTCCTTGATACTTGAAGTTATTAGGAGAAAAAAGGCTGAGTAGAATTAGTTTGAATTCTTTAAAGATACCTTTCTTAAAAAATATTCTGTCTCTGTTTAGAAGTCCTTATATTGGCTATTAGACAATTCTGTGCTACAGCACAAAACTAAGTTCATCATTATCTTTAAAAAATAAAACCAGTACGATGGAAAACTTCCCGATGAAGGGATGAGGTTGCTCTCTGGAAAATGAATGGTAGGACCTGATTTAAATTAGGGTTTGACTGAATCACCAGGGCATTCTGACTCTCGGTGAATGCCTAGGTTGAAAAGCAGAGTTCCTGTGCCCTTATTGGGTCCACATAACAGAAGCACGTAATGGCAGCTCATTAGTAACAAGAATGCATGCTAGTTGTTTGCTGCTGAGATAATGCAGCTGAAGAAAGTTCTGCACATAAATCTGCCTGGGAGCAGAACCCTCGGTCTGATTGTAGATCTATGCAGAATGGACTGGCTCATGGCCAACATTTTCCATTTTCATCTTTTTCTTCCTGGAATTTAATTGCCATTGGAATCAGTAAAAATTAAACCATAGATTCCTTGATGTCATGAAGTGGAATAAGTTCTAAATCTGGGGGAAGGAAGGGGAAAGACAGAAAATGAGAAAG
>NW_007734057.1:83191-85903 GCF_000696425.1 Galeopterus variegatus | reverse complement strand
GGAGAGAGAGAGAGAGAGAGAGAGAGTAATAGTAGCCAACCAAAATGTGGCTATCAAGACTGGAACAAAGACTTTGTAGGGTTGCCTCCTACACTACTGAGATAATGATGGCTGAAATAACTCAGTCACTCCCTGCCTGCCCTTGGGGTTAAGCTGGCTTTCAGTGTTGGAAAGGGAACCTGAGATAAAGGTTTATTTCAGCAGAAGTGTTAAGCTTCTTGTGAGAAGGCAAAGTCACAATGGAGAGATTATGACCAGGAGTGATCTTGACAACAAAGCCTCAAGCAAATGGCTCCTCCATGGTTAATGCACTCAATGTACAATTCCTGAGCACTCTATTTAGAAGTAGTGGAGACATTTTTATCAGTGAGCAGTTGATCAGTGTTCCCAAAGAGTGTTTTGACTCAGCTAAACGAACTGAGGGTAAGATTTAAGTGTGTTTCTTTTGGTTTCATTTTATATATTAGATTTTTTTAAAAAGCAGTATTTGCTTTCTATTTTTGTCCAATCAATTTTAAATACTTCACAATATAGTGTGTTACTTTCACCAAATGTTCATTATATGACAAGGTAAATAGAATTATATCATGTTGAAAATAAAGAGGCTATGGCCATCTTCTCAATCAGGGAAAATGCAGACCAGAAAAAAAAAAAATGTTGTTTGAATCCTCATGCTCAGTATCTCGGAATTGTTCTATTGTTACCGTTGAACCAAGACATGAAGTTTATTGAGTGAGATAGCCTGAATTTGGGGTCTCTGCTGCCAATACATCTATTGAAAAAAAATCACATAGATCTCTATTGGACTACATGTGGAGGGGAGAATGAAAGTCAGTCACCTGAACAAGGACTGTGAATAATGTCACCGTGTGGAAGACAGATTTTTTCCTTCCTTCATTTCCTTCCATAGATAACACCTTTCCTCCCCCAAATTGCTTCCCCTCTGGTTGGGTAATGAGGTGCCTGTTCAGTGATTTCACATCTGTTTGTGGGTCTATGGCTGGGTAACTGAAGCAGTGTTTCCACAAAAAAGAGGTTTCTGGACATTTGCTCACAGTTCTTGGCATATAGCAGGAGATGCTGACAAGCATTTCTAAGCATGAGTCAGTGTGAATAAATAATTGTTTAAAAAACCAATATTTGCAAATTTGTTAATTTCCCCTTCCCTCAAAGTGTCTCCCAAAATAGGGTGAGGGAAAGTTAGGGAAAAAATCCAATACTTATTAAGATCACAGATAATAACTTGGACGGACAACAAATTTCAAGATCTAAAAGAATGGAGATAGGTTGGAAATATGAGTCAATTTCAAAAAGACAAAATTTAATACTCAACCAAGCACCTTCAAGGTGGTAGAGAAATGGGTTAACAGCAGCATGCATAAATACAGCCAGATTTCCCTTTGGCTGTATTTTACCAGTGCCAGAAAGGCTAATTCAATTCTAGATGAACCCAACAGACGCATACAAAAAAAAAAAAGCAATCATTTTACTCTATTCTGAGTTCACATCAGCAGTATCGTAGGCAACCTACTCTGTTGATGAAGAGATACAGGAGAGTGCTGAGGTGATAAGTTTTAGAAATCTTGTCCCAAGAGGATTCTGATTAGGCTTGGTGGGGGTGTGGGAGGACTGGAGGGCTCTCACCAAATACTTAAAAGGCTGTTATGTGGATGGATTACACATACTCTAGGGGTTCCAGGAGACAGAAGCAGAAACTGTATATAGTAGTTTTGAAAGGGAAGAACTTTCTAGCAGAGTTGCCCCTTTAGGGGCATGGAGGAGTGGATTTCTTAAATTGGATATGTTCAGGAAGAGGCCGAATGGTTCCTTACTAAAGGTTTCCTACCAGGTTCATCTAGATGAGTTGCTAAGGTTCGTCTAACTCTACTGATGTGGTTCACATGAAATGTTGTAAAATAAAGTCCATGCACATGACAGAAGAGAAGTGCAGTTTAAGGTCTGTAAAAGTAGATGGCCATCAGTATCCTCCATTTTCACGAGGGCCGGTAGGGCAAAGCAGGTGGGTAGCTGTCCAAGGTGCTGAAGGGAAGTGGCCAGTGCGTGTAGCTGTGCTCCTCTGGTTTTCTTCATGTTTGCTGTTTGTTTTAATGCCTTTGGATTTTCAGCTTTGCTGTTCCTTATATAAATCTACACCACTCCCTTCCTCACATACACACGGGGCCCTTAACTAAAAGAAAGAGAGAAATGCATAAGAAATGTGCCAAAAAGCAGAGGCTAAACTACTACCCGGGGCTTCCTCTGCTCCATCCCAGCAGTAAATAAATCCATTTCACTTTCAGAGGTTTGGCTTGGTTTCCAAAATTGGACTGTTTAAATGGATTTATATTTACAGTAGAAAACAATTGTTCTGAGGCAATTGTATTGATTTGCTTCTTGATTTCCCGGTTTTATGCTTTCTGCAGTACATATGAGAGTACTTCAAAAAGTTCGTGGAGAATAGAATTGAAGGATAGTATGAATCTTTCCATGAACTTTTTGAATTACCTTCCTACATATCCTGAAAGGAGGTAAGAATCTTATGTAGAAAGTTATTTTTATGGGGAGGTGGAAGGAACACTAAATGTTTCAGCTAAACAGCTCTGCATCCTCGGGTATCCCCAGGAGCAGTGTGGTGGTAACAAACCTGTCCTGTTCTCCACTCTGTGTTGCCTTTCCTGTGCTATTTAACTTTTTGGTTCCTTAGTTTTTTTT
>NW_007734057.1:77281-82437 GCF_000696425.1 Galeopterus variegatus | reverse complement strand
ACCATCTCTTACAGTTGTGAAAATGAAGTAAGTTAATACGTGTAAAGAACCTCTTAGAACAACACCAGATACTTACATAACAAATATTGGTGTTGTTATAGATTGTGCTGGGGATCCTCAAGACACTCCCTAGGGTTGATAATTTCCTAGAAGGACTCACAGGACATAGAAAAGTTGTTACATTCACAATTATGGCTTATTATGGCAAAAGAATGCTTATTAAAATCAGCAAAGGTAGGGCTGGCCCGTGGCTCACTTGGGAGAGTGTGGTGCTGATAACGCTAAGGCCATGGGTTCGGATCCCTATATAGGGATGGCTGGTGAGCTCACTTAGAGAGCATGGTGCTGACAACACTAAGTCAAGGGTTAAGATCCCCTTACTGATCATATTAAAAAATAAAAATCAGCAATGGTAAAAAGGTGCATAGGGTGGAGTCCAGGTGAGAGCAGGCCCAAGCTTCCAGTTGTCCTTGTAAAGTCACATGGACAGAGCTTCATTCTCTCAGCAATGATATGTGACAACAGATACAAAGTGTCATCAGTCAGGGAAGTTCACCTGTACCTTGGTGTCCAGGGTTTTTTACGGGGCAGGGAGTCAGTCACATAGGCATGCAGTGCCTGTGTGACTGACCTTAGCTACCCAGTCTTCAGCCTCCCTCCCACTCCCAGCCCCAAGAGGTCAAACTGATACAGTGTGTATCCCAGTCATACAATAATAGGCATTCACCATATATCACACTGTTAGCACAAACTATCTGGCATGACCCAAAGCCTCAGATATACGAAGACATTCTTACCAGGCAGGATATTCCATGGGCTTAGAGGAGCCAGTCAAAGGCCAGTCCTGAAGACTTTTGGAATGTGCAGGGTTTGGACAACCCAGGTCTACTAAGTTAGCCATTGACTGCAAATTTATGTAAATTTTGCTTATTTGAACAATCTAATTTAACCATTTTGTTAATGTTTTGAATAATTTGTTTTTAGTATGTGAACATTTATTAAATAGCTACTGCATGCACAACTCTTATAACCTTTTTCTCTGTAAGCTGGAAAATAATTTCAGTTTTAATCCATAGTATAAACTTAGGAAAGAAAATGTTATTACTCCAATATATAAAGACATATCAGAAGTGAAAGATCACTACTACTGCAATAATGATGATAAAATAGTGCTCCATAAGTTCCTTTTTTTTTTTTTAGTTTTTATTGAATCAGAATTGATTATACAAATTTTGGGGTTTCAACACTGAGATATGTTGATCAAATCAATATTACTAGAATATATATTGTTACAAATCATAATTATTATTTATGCCCCTTGTCCCATCCCTCCCCATCCCCTTTCCTTCCCCCCTCCCACCTCTAATCACCCTATATTTCTTCTCACCCTCTGAAAGAAAAATGGTTACCCTGTTGATTTGCTGCCCAAATGATCTGTCCAATGCTGAGAGGTGGGATCAGCGTCACCTGAAATGGGGTCTGTGGAGAGAGACATCCTCCTCCTTTCTTTATCTCTGCTAGTGACTCTTCTTATGTTAACACACTACAGTGGCTGGCAGACCATCTGTGTGGTGGTTGTGGCATCTAGCCGCCTTTATGGCAGCCATGGTTATTGAGGTGGCTGTGGTGGGCCACCCACATGGAGGAGATATTTTTGGCATGCTCCTTGGTGCTGGCAGTGTGCCTGGTTGTGGAGAGTGTCCGATCCCCAGCTCCATACCCCAGGTCCCTGAGTGGGTTCTGAGGCGCTGTCACAGTGAGCCTGGTTGTGCGATGGGGGTCTGGTCCCTGGCTCCATACCCTGGGTCTCCAGGCAGGCCCCAAGGTGCTGGCATAGTGATCCTGGTTGTGTGTGTGGGGGTCTGGTCCCCTACTCCATGCCCCAGGTCCCCAGGCGGGCCCCGAGGTGCTGGCGCAGTGAGCCTGGTTGTGGGAAGGGGGTCTGTTCCCATTCTCCATAGCCCAGGTCCCAGTGCTCCATAAGTTCTAACAATAATTCCATGCCAAATGTTTTATATATATTAGTTTTAGTCCATATCAACAACTGTGGGAGGTAGATGATACTTCTGTTTTACAGGTGAAAGAATAAAGGCAGAGAGATGTTCAAGAACTCCTCCCAGCTTCCGGTCAGTAAGGGGCAGATTCTAATTTTACCATCTGATTCCAAAGTTCATGGTCTTACCAACATGCATGATTATTTCTGATGAACCTGCAAAACAAAGGGTTTAAAAAGTATGCTGACACATTAAAAACCCAACATAATTTATTTGACCTTATACATCTCAAGATCCATAGAATGTTTAGATCCTGGGGTGGCTAGAATACCTGTGTCCCTTCTACCAACAGAAGCGATTTCTGCAAAGAAGATTCCAAGACTATAAGATACTTCTTTCCATAAAAATGTGGTGTAGAAAACATAAGAAAAACAGTGATACAAAAGATATATATAAAAAAAGTGATACAAAAAAACCATGTAGTTATTTTGAGTGTCTTGATTAAAAAGGAGAATGCAAAATAGAAATGTGCCCGAAGGTCCCAAAATTGTTGCCATCATGAATTGTTTGTAATCGTGTCTTTTTTTCCCTCCCCTCAAAAGGTCTCAGTCTGTGGTAGAAGCTGGAACCCTGAAACATGAGGAGAAGGGAGAGAATGAGAACACTCAGCCACTCCTTGCTCTGGACTGAACACTGAGTCACCCCAATGCTCCCACACACCGGCCTTCAGTGGTATCAGTCACCCAGGAAGCACATGAGCAACCAACTCACACAGATACATGCATTCTGCTTGACAAGAGATCCTCCATTCCTGTCCCCCAGCAATGATATTCCTGTCGCCCAGCAATGACTGTCACCAACCACTGGTCTGAGCAGCCAAAGTTGAACAAAGACTTGAGAGATACTTTTTTTCCACTAAGGGGACTGGAGGATGAAGCAAGACATTTACGTAAAAAAGATTCTCCCTCCTCCCATATTATGGTATTAAATGAATTGAAAAAATGAAAAACTAAATTTGATGCACACACTGAATCAGGACAAGGATTTTTCTGAGGTTCACAAAGATCCTCTCCAGTTTTTGCAAATTAAGATTAAGTGCATTTCCAAGTAAATACATCAGAGTTAAACTGTGCAGACACAGTTGTCAAATTTAATGTAGTGCAAAGCCCCAAGACAATAGCATCTCCAGTAATTTCTATTCTTATTGAATTATTTTCTTTGACGTCATCACCAGCATCAAATTTTTCAGCCTAAGAGCATATTCTCATAGGTCAGGCTATTTGCAGAGTTTGTTTTTTTTGATATCCGGCAAAAATAATTTTGTTGTCACATCTTCGGTCAGGGCACCAACTGACCATCATGAGCTAACTTTAAAAGAAGGCACACACAATTTGAAATATGATTTCATCTTAGCAACATGAGTTCTCACAGGCAGCCTGAGAAGCTATTAGTGCAGCATGTGTCTGCAGAGAGGAGGCATCTTATTGAAAACACATGTCAGTGATTAATGAGTCCAGTCAAGTTGTCTCACTTGGGTCACTACAGCAAAGAACACTGCTACCAAACCATTTAACCCACACCCTCCTGAAACCATCGTGGGTGTGGAGAAGGGGCCTCATTGTTGCTGAGAGGGGAGATATTCAATCATGGAGGAAAATGCTTAAGGATGGCTAAATAGGCAAGTATTGAAAGAAGAAAACTAGGAATGCAGGATGAAATGCCAAAGATCATTTTATTTCTATATCCATTCTCCTTAGAAATGGAGTCACCAACTACTCATTCAAAGGAAATCAAATATAAAATACACAGATATCATCGAGTATGATGTCCTCACTTGTGCCATGTTTCCCACAAGCAGTTGTGTATTTTTAGGTATCTCTCACTTGCCCAATCGTCTACATGACATGGGCATCTATTAGTATGGCCAGTTGGTGCTCAATGTCAAATAAAAACTATTTTAGTTGATAATGGGCAGCAAAATATGATTCTATATTTTAAGTATTTGGGGACATTAATATGTTAGCCGAACAACTCAAAGGAATTTAAAGGTGATTTAATTGGCTATAATCACCCCAAGAGATATTATTACTTACCTTAACCATTTATTACATGTCTTTCCCAATGGAACTAATGTTTAAATTTTTTTTCTACTGGTAGAAAATAGTAACAAAAATAACTTTTATATCCACTCTTGAAGAAATAAAATTGAAATGGAATTAAAAATATTTCTCAACCAACGGTATTACAGTATAGATAAAACGAATTCATTTTGCATAGACATCTCAAATCACAAAGTAATAACACTGGAATAACTGTACCAATGCAGTGACTGAAACACTTTTTTTATATACCAAGACATAAGTAAGAGAAATGAAGAATTAAAGTGAATTAGAAAATAAATTGTATTGCTTGGGTTTATAAAACAGTTGTGGAATTCAAGCATTTAAAATGCTATTGGAGTCAATTATTGCCAACACTTTGCAACAGTAATAATACTTCTGGTTTTTCAATTGGCAATATTTAGAATCCTACTATAGTGACCTGATTTTAAATACCATGTTGTAATTACTAAGTTAAAAGCTAGTTTTTACTCTATTCCATAATTTCATTAAATGAATGTAAGATGATGGTTCAACAATGACAACTCATAGTTTGAATTTCTTTATGTGTATGCAATATACATATGAGAACCAAATTCAATAAGTGACATGAATGTTACGACGTGAACACTGGATTGTATTACCCTTTGTCAGTCATCTCCTCTGTTCAATAAATACTGAAGGACATAAATACCTTTGCAGTTTTTAAGAGTTTGCTTTCTCTTCTGAATTTTGATAATTAATTTTTATATTTTTCCACCCATGCCTTTCCATCTGTTTTAGTGGGATTTTTGAACATTGGCAAACAGAAGGAACAGGACAAATATTTTGCAAACTCCTCTACTGGAGGCTAATGTCCTTAAGGTCAAACAAAAAGGGTCACTTTCGATTTTAAACAACTGTTCTTTATTTTTATTTTTTTTTCCTTTTTTGTCTTTTTTCGTGTCCAGCAACGGACCGCAACCCTCAGTGTCGCGCCCGTACCGGACTGGAACCGGCAACGGGATCGCAACCCTCGGTGCTGCGCCCGCCCCTCGCTCAGCCAGTGAGCGGGAACCGGTCT
>NW_007734057.1:70020-76281 GCF_000696425.1 Galeopterus variegatus | reverse complement strand
GCAGCCCCCCCCGCCTTGGGTGCGGTCTCACACACCTAGCCTAGTGTCTTCAATAAACAGTGTTGCTTGGCTCTCTGATACAATTCCTCTGAAGTCTAAAGAGTTCAACTGGAGTTCCATCCAGGGGTAACAAAGGATGGAAGCATGAAAGTACTTCAAAAGCTCATGGAAAGATTTACATTATCTTTTTTTGCTTTGTTTTTGTTTGTTTTTGGCAGCTGGCTTTATGGGGGATCCAAACCCTTGACCCTGGTGTTATCAGCACCATATTCTCCCAAGTGAGCTAACTGGGCAGCCCTGTATTATCTTCTAATTCTATTTCTCCATGAACTTTTTGAAGAATTGTCATATACAGACTCAAGAGTGAATGACAGAATATGCATTCGTTATCATGCAAAACGAACTTGGAAAGGCAAAGCCAAGAAAATAAAAACAAACAAACAAAATAAACAAACCCTGACAAGAGAAAGAAGTGAAGTGATCCATAGCTTCTTCAGTCAGGTGGTCACTGTCTAGGTCTTAGTGTCATCAGTGGGATTAAGCACCGGCAATGGGTGCCACAGACAAGCCTACAACATAGGCAGAAGATAAGGGGGAGCATGCTCGAAAGGAAAGGGGGGTGCAACTGCTCACAGCAGCATTATTCACAACAGCAAGGGTGGGTGTAACCCGAGTGACCAGTGGTGGATGAATGGATACACAAAATGTGGTGCACACGTGCAACAGAATATTACTCAGTCTTAAATAGTAAGGAAGTTCTGACACATGCTATAATGTGAATGAACCCTGCCAAGTGAAATAAGCCAGTCACAAAAAGACAAACGCTATATGATTCCACTCATGTGAGGGTTGGCATATGATTGGCACATAGTAGATATTCAATTTATGGTAGGGATCATAAAGCAAAGGAGAAAGGAAAACATAGAAAAAATAGGGAGAAGATAAAAGTTAGAAGTGAAATGTTGGGAAGTGGTATAATGTTACCAAAATTACCATGGCATCACTCCCTATGGAATTTGCCTTTATTTGAGAAAACTGCAAATTTCCAAGGGGGTAAGATATCAAAGATACTTAGAGAATCTGTGAAATACTCTTTGTGCAGAAATGACAAGTGTTTCTCAGAGTCTGGATGGCAGAGAATCTGAACACTACTTAAAATACTGAAAGTAATTTGTCACTAGATTCTGACAGGTGCAACAAAGCCAAAGATTTAGGAATGCTTTACAGGAGAAAAACCTTAAGCATTCCATTCATTAACTTATATTCCCTATGAATTGGGAAAAGTTATTAGCTCTGGGACACACTGGTCACTCATGGAACACCAGCGTCTATAAAAGTGGAACTGAAGAAATCTTGTGGCTTTTCAGATATATTAAGTCAAATATAGATTATTGTGGCCATTAGTTAACCATCAACGTTTTAAACAAGAAATCTGGAAGGTATTCCAAATGGTTGTTAGGTGGCTTTTCCAAGGGCCATAAAACTCTCCCGGGAAGTGTGTCCTGTTAGATGTATATGAGAGTACTTCAAAAATTTCATGAAAACAATGCAATTAAGATAATACGAATTCTTCCATGAACTTTCTAAAGATCTCTCGTATTTGCCCTTCCATTTTCTTTACTACATTTTCCCAGAAAACAGCAAAAATACTCAATCACTTAATGCAGACTCCTGAATACTTAAAAAATGGGGTCTTTCCATCAGTTATCAGAGCTAGGATGACTAAAAGTGCAGCCCTGATTACCCTCAACAGGGAAAGGGAAGGACAGTAAAACCTCACGGAAGCCATGTCTGGGGTTAAACTAGAGCTATATCATCTGCCTGGGAAAGAATGAGTGTTTTACACAACAAAAAGAGACAGAGCACGAAGATGTCAAAGGTCCCTAGATCTCTTCTCAATGAAAACCGGAGACTTTCATTAGGATGCAGAGATAGTGCTCAGCCTTGCTCCGTGAGCAAAGCTCCGCCATGGGTGATGAAGTCACACTCACACGGCTCGGAAAGAGTCCTCTAGAGAAACGAGCTTCAGAGTGGCCTTTGAAAGAGGTTTTCCTCAAGGTGCTGCCACAGCCCTTCCCCGAGGGCTCAGAAAAGCAGGATGGGGCTGGGGGTGCCCAGCACTCCTGGACAGCGGCCTCAGCTTCCTGTCAGAATTCCTTACCATTAACCAAGAGTGCCTTTCCTGATTGCCAAAAAAGATACAAGAATATCCTGTCACCAGATAAAGCAATATTACACAATCCCTCAATTTCTCAAATTATTGTAATTATAATGAATAATAATGATATAATGGCAGGAGTGCATATTTAATAACTATAATTTTGTCATAGAATTACCATCGATACTAATAAGGCTAAGATGCTTATATAATAATACTAGATGCTTATAGTCTTTCACCTGAAAACTTTACAGATAATATATCAGTGACCTTTGCTAAAATGGTCTGAGGTAGGCAAATGAGCTGGTTGTAATTTCCATGCAAAGAAATTACATGAAACAGGTCCAGCTCTCTGCAGTGACACTGTCATTCTGTGTGGAAGCAGGAAGTCACTAGACGTGTTTCATTGCAGCCCGGTGCTTTAGTTCAAAATCAGGGTCCTGGGGACATTCTCAGCATGTATAGATGCCACACTGAGGTGGCCCATGAGGCAGCTAAACAGGCTGAGTGGAGCCCAGGGAAGGGTCAGAGAGCTCAGGAAGAAGAAAGCTGCTCTACCTAGTCCTTATCCTACTCTACTGGAGTGCCCAGTGCCGATCCACTGGAAAGCCTGGCACACGCTGCAGGGGAAATGGAAACTGCATGGCTCCCTCCTCTCCTCTCTCTCCTCCTATGCACACAGGAGCTCTGATGTCCTCCTCTCAGTCCTAGGTCCCCAGTAGTACAGGGGTCTGTCATACAGATGAGAATGCTGAAAAGGAAGGAAAAAGACAGGGAGGCAGGAGAGAAAAACTCAAAGGGTTATAGAGATGGGATGCCATTATCCACTACCCCAATATGTCTAGTTGTAGAGTGGAGGCATAGGGGCGTGGGGAAGGCGAGATGTGAGTCGAGGTTGGGGGGCTATCAGCTGTACTCCTGCCCCCTCCCAGCCCCGGGCCTATCAAATCACAGTCCCCATCTGTACCACGCATTCACCAGCCCTGGCCTCACTCAGCTTTGAGTTCCTATTCTGCCCCTTTCCTAACTCCTTAAAGCCCCCACCCTCATCCCTGTCAGACTGCACACTCCAGGCTGCAAGAACCACCTCCACTGCTGCAGGGGTGCTTGGTCTCCCTTCCTGGGACGTAAGGGACAGAAGTCTCCACTTCCGCAGCAATCAGATGAGAGGATAATAAAAGCTCAAATATACTGAGTGCATTTACTACGCACTATTTTGTAAATAGTTCTGGGTACATTCATAAGGATTGCTTTAACACTCAAAACCACACAAAGACATACTTTTATTCTTCCCATTTTGCAGATGAGGATCCTGAGGTTTAGTGAGGTGTGCAAGTTGTCTAAAGTTACACTTGGTAAGAGGGAACGTCTGTATTTGAACCCAGGTCATGTGACTTTAGTGCTCTTAATCTGCTTTTATATAGATACATGACGCTAAAATCTAAGGCAAAAACTCCGGATTCATTTCCCGCATAGAACCATTATTATAAACAGTCCCTGGTTCTAGAGCCCTATTAGTAAAGATCATGAGTTAAAAAGCTTTTGAGGGCTGGACCAGGAACCTCCACATCATTTATTATAGCCATAGGAAAAAGGATTCCAATTCTTAATGATCAGTTCAACAAACAAATGTTTGGAACACAATCCACTTTCCATGTGGGCATTGATATTCCCTGTGGAGGCTAGATATGTATGTGTGTGCATTCTACGTACCTGTGTGTAGCAATAGCTATAAACACACCACCGTGTTAAAGAGAACAGGGGTTAGGACACTTTATTGATGTGTTTAAGTCACCAACTCGCTCAAATGAGAGAAGAAAGAGGACAAAATGCTACTATTTAGTAACAAATCAACCTTCAGGAAAACATCCCATGTAGTTTAAAAAATGCTTTTTGTTCTACAGTCCCAGATGGGCGAGCTTCAGNTCATTAGGATGCAGAGATAGTGCTCAGCCTTGCTCCGTGAGCAAAGCTCCGCCATGGGTGATGAAGTCACACTCACACGGCTCGGAAAGAGTCCTCTAGAGAAACGAGCTTCAGAGTGGCCTTTGAAAGAGGTTTTCCTCAAGGTGCTGCCACAGCCCTTCCCCGAGGGCTGAGAAAAGCAGGATGGGGCTGGGGGTGCCCAGCACTCCTGGACCGCGGCCTCAGCTTCCTGTCAGAATTCCTTACCATTAACCAAGAGTGCCTTTCCTGATTGCCAAAAAAGATACAAGAATATCCTGTCACCAGATAAAGCAATATTACACAATCCCTCAATTTCTCAAATTATTGTAATTATAATGAATAATAATGATATAATGGCAGGAGTGCATATTTAATAACTATAATTTTGTCATAGAATTACCATCGATACTAATAAGGCTAAGATGCTTATATAATAATACTAGATGCTTATAGTCTTTCACCTGAAAACTTTACAGATAATATATCAGTGACCTTTGCTAAAATGGTCTGAGGTAGGCAAATGAGCTGGTTGTAATTTCCATGCAAAGAAATTACATGAAACAGGTCCAGCTCTCTGCAGTGACACTGTCATTCTGTGTGGAAGCAGGAAGTCACTAGACGTGTTTCATTGCAGCCCGGTGCTTTAGTTCAAAATCAGGGTCCTGGGGACATTCTCAGCATGTATAGATGCCACACTGAGGTGGCCCATGAGGCAGCTAAACAGGCTGAGTGGAGCTCAGGGAAGGGTCAGAGAGCTCAGGAAGAAGAAAGCTGCTCTACCTAGTCCTTATCCTACTCTATTGGAGTGCCCGGTGCCGATCCAGTGGAAAGCCTGGCACACGCTGCAGGGGAAATGGAAACTGCATGGCCCCCTCCTCTCTCCTCCTATGCACACAGGAGCTCTGACGTCCTCCTCTCAGTCCTAGGTCCCCAGTAGTACAGGGGTCTGTCACACACATGAGAATGCTGAAAAGGAAGGAAAAAGACAGGGAGGAAGGAGAGAAAAACTCAAAGGGTTATAGAGATGGGATGCCATTATCCACTACCCCAATATGTCTAGTTGTAGAGTGGAGGCATGGGGGCGTGGGGAAGGCGAGATGTGAGTTGAAGTTGGGGGGCTACGAGGTTGGGGGGCTATCAGCTGTACTCCTGCCCCCTCCCAGCCCCGGGCCTATCAAATCACAGTCCCCATCTGTACCACGCATTCACCAGCCCTGGCCTCACTCAGCTTTGAGTTCCTATTCTGCCCCTTTCCTAACTCCTTAAAGCCCCCACCCTCATCCCTGTCAGACTGCACACTCCAGGCTGCAAGAACCACCTCCACTGCTGCAGGGGTGCTTGGTCTCCCTTCCTCGGATGTAAGGGACAGAAGTCTCCACTTCCGCAGCAATTAGATGAGAGGAAAATAAAAGCTCAAATATACTGAGTGCATTTACTACGCACTATTTTGTAAATAGTTCTGGGTACATTCATAAGGATTGCTTTAACACTCAAAACCACACAAAGACATACTTTTATTCTTCCCATTTTGCAGATGAGGATCCTGAGGTTTAGTGAGGTGTGCAAGTTGTTTAAAGTTATACTTGGTAAGAGGGAAAGTCTGTATTTGAACCCAGGTCATGTGACTTTAGTGCTCTTAATCTGCTTTTATATAGATACATGACGCTAAAATCTAAGGCAAAAACTCCGGATTCATTTCCCGCATAGAACCATTATTATAAACAGTCCCTGGTTCTAGAGCCCTATTAGTAAAGATCATGAGTTAAAAAGCTTTTGAGGGCTGGACCAGGAACCTCCACATCATTTATTATAGCCATAGGAAAAAGGATTCCAATTCTTAATGATCAGTTCAACAAACAAATGTTTGGAACACAATCCACTTTCCATGTGGGCATTGATATTCCCTGTGGAGGCTAGATATGTATGTGTGTGCATTCTACGTACCTGTGTGTAGCAATAGCTATAAACACACCACCGTGTTAAAGAGAACAGGGGTTAGGACACTTTATTGATGTGTTTAAGTCACCAACTCGCTCAAATGAGAGAAGAAAGAGGACAAAATGCTACTATTTAGTAACAAATCAACCTTCAGGAAAACATCCCATGTAGTTTAAAAAATGCTTTTTGTTCTACAGTCCCAGATGGGCGAGCTTCAG
>NW_007734057.1:44020-69138 GCF_000696425.1 Galeopterus variegatus | reverse complement strand
CTTGCTTCCTCTTGCCATGTGATCTGCTTGTACCCGCCAGCTGCCTGCCACTTTCCGCCATAAGTAGAAGCAGCCTGAGGCCCAAGTCAGATGCAGCTGTCCCAGAATCATAAGCCAAATAAACCTCTCTTCTTAATAAATTACCCAGTTTCAGGTATTTCTGTTATAGCAACAAAACAGACTAAAACAACACCTTATTAAAACAAAACAAATACAGTCTATGAACAATTGATAGCGGATCAAAATCAAGTCTGTCTTTTACTGTTAATATTTTAGCATAACTTCCACACAATCTGCCTAATTGGAACCTTGAGAGATTAATGAAAACATATGTTACAAAATACTCAAGGTATGTGGGAAAAGGCCATTATTTCTACAGTAATATAGAAAGGAGTTTAATGACTGACAGTTCATTTCTTCAGTTCATTCCTAAGTGACACTAAGGCCACTGTGTGCTTTCCTGACAACCTATCGGTCTTGTCCAACGTTTCAGGCTGGTGATTTGCAGGCAATGATGCTGAGTCTCCAGGAGAGATGTGAGCTCATGCATGGTTCCAGAATATTTTGGAAGTCCCTCTTGGAGACCCAGAATAAATTCCTCTGTGGAATCATCCAGAGCTCATGCAATTCAGCCACTCCATGTGGTAACAACTAATCTCCACTTACTGGTGGCATGTTTATCGACTGACTCAAGTTTACTCAGCTCTGTATCACAACTGCTATCGAGCTCATCTTCCAGCTCACAAAGCATGGCATGCCTGGGGTGACACTAAGAAAAGGCCCAGAAATGGAGACTTCCCAACTGCTCCTCTAGGTGTTACCCAGTTGTACAGAAATGAAAACCAGCATTCAAAGCAATCATCTTATAAGTACAGCATGATCCTAATTTTGTAAACAACGATAACAACAAAACTCAAAAAGTCCACGACATTACATACAGCAAGGCTACGGGGTTGTATCTAGGAGCACAGACTCACAAGCCAGAGTGCCTGGGACGGAACCATGGATCTAATATTGTAGTGGGTTGACTCCCTTCCTTCTCCACAAAAGATAAACCCACCCAGAACCTGTGGACATAATGTTATGTGGAGAAAGGGTCTTTGTAGATGTCGTTAAGATTAGATTTTGAGAAGGGATCATCCTGGATTAGGGTGGACTGTAAATCCTATAGCAAGTGTCCTTATCGAAGAAGACAAGTGGAGAACACATAGGGAGAAGGTGATGTGCAGATGGTGGCAGCGGTTGGAGTGACATGTCTACAAGCCAAGGAGCACCAAGGATGGCCAGCAGCCACCAGGAGCTGGCAGAGAGGAACGGGTTCTTCTTCCTCAGAGCCTCCAGAAGGAACCAACCCTGCCAGCACCTTGATTTCAGACTCTGGCTTCCAAAACTGTGAGAGGATAAATGTCTGTTGTTTTAAGTCATCCAGTGTGTGGAAATTTGTTATGGCAGCCCTAGGAGAGTAATACAAATATCAACCCTGGCCAAGTTACTTAGTGTCTTTAAACCTTAGTCTCCTTAGCTATAAAACAGGGATTATATTAATCCTAATTGTTTAGGATTATTGTGAGGATTAATGAGTTAATGTATGCAGGTTCCTAGAACTGTGCTTGGCCCAATATATTACTGGACACTATAAACAATTACTACCATCATGATCACGATGACTACACAAGCACAGGCACTGAGCAGCATCAGGGTGATATCTCTCTCTGGGTACTGGGATCAAAACTTATACTTCGTTATTGCTGCTTCTCTGTGTTTTACATATTATGTACAAGGGATATGTCTCAGTTTTGTAATCAGAAGGCATTCATTAATTTAAAGTAAGCACAGGCACTGAGCAGCATCAGGGTGATATCTCTCTCTGGGTACTGGGATCAAAACTTACACTTCGTTATTGCTGCTTCTCTGTGTTTTACATATTATGTACAAGGGATATGTCTCAGTTTTGTAATCAGAAGGCATTCATTAATTTAAAGAGACCGTTTTATATAAAGTGATAAAGGCTGCATACCTGCAAGCTCATCGTCAGATGCAGAGAACTGCAATGTTTGCAGTGATGGACTATTTAAACCACGTGCACACAGGCAGAAATCACATAGCTCTGGAGAAACAGCAATCTTATTATTAATACCTGAGAACTACAATGCACAAATTGCTACAGGTAACCTACTCTTTCGGAAGCTGAGATGCTCTGAAAAATTGCTTCCTGTTGCCTAGCACAAGGAAGCCTGATTTCTTGGGTATGTGTGTTTCTCTTTCCACACGTCTAGCGCTTCTACAATCACAGCATGAAACTTCCAGGTTTCATATTACACTCTCTCTGTCCTCAGAGTTTATAAAGTGACTCTATTATGCAGCTATTTAGCTATCTGCACTGGAAGCATCACACAGCTCTTTAATTTAATTGACCCATTTCTCTTATGGAAAGCACTATTTTGGGGATGAAGTACTAGCCTGACCCAACCACCCTTGAGTTGAGGGTTATTAAGGATGAGAATGTAACACAACGTAAAGCTAGTATGGCAGTGGGGACGTGAGGAGGGCTGCTGGCCAGCGGGCAGGATGACATGGAAGGGCACTGCGGCTCACCCGCTCCTCGGGGAGGAGAGACCTTCTGAAGCGTTTCATCAGCTACAAAATCACCTCCCTGGCCCAGTAATAGGCAGGCTGGTGGCAAGTACTTTTTAATAATCACTGTGAATTTCCAAAATACACCGTCTGCAAATTATTGTTATCAGCAGCTCCTTACTGTTGCACGTAGCAGGTTGTCCTTTAGCTCAGCAGAAACGGAGGGGCAGCCAGGTTAAAGCTCTTCTCCCAGATCCCCGAGTGGGCTGCAGGGCTGGGGCTTCTAAGCTTTCCCTGCCTCTGCTAGGTGAAGTGGTTAACCGGATCGTGTTCTCAACTTGTGGTTGTCGTCATCGAGCATGGGCATGAGGCGTTTCCTGGACTGCACCTGCAGACCCTCTGCCGCTGCACTTCCCGCCCTCCCTCCGGGCTTCCTATCCGAGCCCCGTCCCTCTGCCCTTTCCCTTCTTGATGGCCACAGCCACGCTTCCAGCCCGGGCTTCCCCTCTGCCTCAGCCACTGAAGACGAGGCTCAGTTCCAGAACTTTCTCTCTCCTCACCTGGGGTGAGTGGATTTTTGTCTAGTGATTCTGCTCCAAGTATCTACAAGCAGAATAGACAAGAGAAGAAAGAGAAAGGAAGGAAGGGAGGGAGGAAGAGGGGGGTGGGGGGGTGGAGAGAGAGAGAGAATAAACAGGTCTTAAACCCCTAAGTACTACTAGGAGTGAGGCCTGCTGCTCTTCTCCGTCTTCACTGCCTCATGGTTCCTCCTGGATCCCCAAGGAGCCGCCTTGTCAGTCTCTGCATCCCCAGCCTTCTCCCACCTCCTTTCTGTATTCTCTGGGTCCCCCTCCCCTGTGACCTCTCTGCCCCTCTTCCCTTTGGCAGACAGACCCTGCAGCTTGACAAGATTCATTCCATCTCAGAAGACACTTCTCCCTGTCCTGCCACCTCTGATTCCTGTCCCCTCTCCTTGGTTTTCCTTCCTCCTTCTGCCTTCTAAAAGTAGATATTTTCATGGATTCCTTCATTTCTGTCATCACTCAACTGTCTCTCAAGCTTCCTCAGGAACCTCCTACTAATAAGGCTGACTCTCAAGTACTAATGTCTAGACCTGACTTCTCCCCTGAGCACCAGACCTCTCTTTCCAGCTGACTCCTGGATATTTCTGCTCCTGTGTTCCAATAGCAACTTAAAGAAAATATGTACAAGCACCAGATTCATTTCCCTTTCTCTGAACTTGTCCCATGCCTCCCAGGTTCCCAGTATTTGCCAAAGCCGCAGCGCCTCCTACTGACCAAGGACTGAAGCTGCAGCATCACCTCGGACTCTCCGGACTCAAGACTCACTTGAGTCGATCTTTGCCACATCTCCTGCATCTGCTCTCTACTCTCCATTTCTTTCCAGCGTCCCAACTTCAGCTCTCCTTCTCTCTTGGGTGGGCCACTGTGACAGCCTGTTCCCTCTTCTTTCCGATGCCCTGCATCAGATTCACCAGCGGCTTCCACAATAATTTCCTAACAAAGGTCTGATCCCATTAGTTTGGCATTCGAAGGCTTCTATGATTTAGCTTCTAATATACCCTCCCACTTTCCAGCCTCATTCTTTATGTACGCTATTCTCGTGGTTGCTGAACCACTCAGTATTCCAGATATGTGGCCTATAATTTTTGGCTTTTGTATCTTTACAAATGCTGTTCCAGAATGCCCTTACCCAGCTTTCAATGATCAAATCCTTCTTGTCTTTAAAATTCACCACTGTCAAGATTACGAAACTCCAGCTGCAAGTGAGGTTCCTGCCCACTGACCCGTCTGTGGCATTTTTATCTGTGCCTCTCTTATGGCTCATATGGCATTTGATCTTGTGTCACCTTCCTGACTAGACACACCTGGCAGAGGAAGGCCCCGTCTGTTCAGCTCTGAACTTCCCACAGCACCTTGTGCCTCTGTGCCATGCCCTAATCAAACGAACAACTAACTCTGTAGACTTTCAAACACTCACCCTCCACCCAGACCCCCACTGAGAAATGCGTAAAAAGACAACAACTTGATTTTTGTTCTCTAGGGGCTTATAGCTCATTGTGGAGATTAATACGTATTAATTAAAAAGCAATAGAAGATAGCAGGATTACTGAGGATATATACTGTACACACTCTAAGAAATCAGAAGAGAGGTTCTATTTTTATGGAACTAAATTGGATCTTAGTAATAGGTTTATTTTGGATAGGCAGAAAGACGGATATTCCAGGGGAAGAGGGTATCAGGATTATAGGCACAGAAGCCAGAGCAAGTGTGGTTTGTTCATAAGATCATGAATAAGCCTGTCATAGTTAGGAAAGAAAACGACAGGGGGAGCAGAGGAGACCTAACATTCACCATTCGCTGCTGATGCTGGAACATGGACCAATTGTCCAGTAGGCATTATTGAATTTAATCCACATGACAACCATGCACAGGAGATCTCATCACTGCCAGTTTCATAAATAAGAAGTCTGAGGCGTGAAGGGATTAAGTAAGCGGCCAAGGTTACACAGGATTAGGTGGCAGAGCTGGGATTTGAAAGAGGCAGCCGGCTTCCACAACACCCTGCTGTCTCCTCTAGAGCAAAACATAAATACCACAGGGTGTTTTCTCTTCAGGAAGGGAGACTTCTTGCACAAGGGCACTTCAAAAAGTTCAGGGAAGAAAAGAATTGAAATATAATATGAATCTTCCATGAGCTTTTTGAAGTGCCCTTGAATTTATAAATAATTCAAGTTTAAAGCAATAAGTACAATGCATGATATGTGCAGGGTCAATACATGTCAGCTGATGCGGACTGCAGATGTGACTGCCCAGAGAGACAGAGAAGCCTCCTCCACCAGATGCCAGCACTCTGGGGGGAAGGAGTCAGGAAGGCAGCCCCGGAACCGCAGTACCCAACAGGAGACACAGAGAAAGGATGGGGACTGAAGAGCTGGGGTTAATGTCACTCGCTCCAGTCTACTTCAGCTACAAAGGAGGAGAACTAATCTACAGACCACAGCTTTGTCATAAAAAACACCCATCCTCGGGGGTGATGGACAGGAGAGAAAGCGACGGGAGCACATACTTGGTCTCGTTGGCACATCGGATCTTGCAGCCTTCCCTGGGAATCACCAAGCCCAGGTGCATTCGCAGCCTGCAGTTTGTGGGCCCCGTGTGTGGCCACACATGAGTTCCGGGGTGCATGATGGAATATTTGATCTGCGCAAAAAAGACAACACTCTGTTCAGCCACTTATCTAGGTGTCAAAGTGACAGTAAAAATTTACCATCAGTTTGGATTACAACCTTTGTTTTTCTATATATATCAGAATGTATATTCACGTGTTATTTCTTTGTGAAGGAACTAAAAATAAGCACCTCGCACTTTCCACAAAGTGATAAACACTGAACATTTCCACCTTCAATTTTGATGTCAACCACATGAAATTATGTTTCATTAAAAAGGGAATGGAGGGCCGGCCCGGTGGCGCACTGCTACAGTGCGCCGCTTGGGAAGTGTGGCGGCGCTCCCGCCCGAGGGTTCGGATCCCACATACAGACCGGTTCCCGCTCACTGGCTGAGCGAGGCGCGGGAACAGCACCGAGGGTTGCAATCCCGTTGCTGGTCCCCGGTCTGGTACGGGGGCAACACTGAGGGTTGCGATCTGTTGCCGGACACAGAAAAAGACAAAAGACAAAAAAAAAAAAAAAAGGGAATGGAAAAAAGTGGCATTCATCTGGCCAAAGGAAGTGACTGTTTCCCTGGAAAGGTCTGCACTCTCTTATTTATAACAACCATCATCTGTGTTCTCCCCAGTGGTGGAAACACCTGGTACCTGTCCTCTTCTGCATCCTGTCGTCTCAGGGAACTTTTCTAGTAAAGTACAGGTTTTAGGAGCTCCTTTACAGGCATTTTCATTTTTCCTTCCTAGAACGACAATGATAAAATCATTGTTAGAAACAAATTGCAGCAAAGCTTTAACTCATCCTATGTGGACAGAATGCCACCTATACAGTCATCCTCGCTGTAGGGACAACAGGGCCAAGTAAGCATGAGAAAATGACGTGTCTTCCTCCAGTAGAAAGTGACTGGCAGAGCAAGGATCTGAACCCTCCACTTAGTGTTGGCCTAATTTGACTAAGGATGTCTAATGGACAAGACATGTGTTAATACTCACTTTTCTCCCTGTGGCAGGTAGAATAATGGCTCCCTTGTGTTCATACCCTAATCCCAGGAATCTGTGAATCTGCTGTGTCACATGGCAAAGGGGAATTAAGGTTGCAGATGACATGGAGAGACTATGTCAGGAACACAGACTCTGGGACATGTCCTCAAGCACTCTGAACTGTGCAAATTTCTTCGTCATCTACAAAATTACTATTTATTAGGAAGATGTGCTCAGAAATGTACATAGCCTCACTTGCTGTCATGGGAGAGTACAACAATGCACTTTCTAAAAGACAGAACATTTTAATTCCCTATTCAAGATCCCTATATAGGACTGCTCCATCTAAAGCTGGTTTAATTTTATTTAACAAATGTTAGTTGTGGCCAAAGATAATCATATGCTGAGAATAAGATGAGAGAAATGCAACTTAAAGTTAATTGGCCTTAATCAAATGGACCTCAATACTTTAGAAAACAACTTCTATATCTTTATTAGCTTTCAATTAATCTTTTTCCCTCTTGATTGAGTAAAATGTTAGTTGCTATTTTTAATTATTAAAGTAGTACCCCAATGAGTTGAACAGTAAATGTTAGTTTGAACATTCAAATGTCTAAGCCATTATAAAGCATTTTAAAGCTCTAGCTTTCATGCTTTCCTGTATGTGAAGTCTGAGGACCACTTGGTAGGAGTCCCTAATTCTGGCTTCTGTGCTGTTCAGGGAGCAGTTAAGTGAAGTGTGGCAGCTTGAGGAGTAACCAGGGGTGGCTGGACTTCCCACAGGCATGATGGTGAGGGCTGAGCAATCAAGAACAGGTGTGCCTTACCTAAATGGTTGGTAATGAAGGAGTAACCCAATGGATTGTATGATTAGGATTCCCATTTGGCCAGGACTGGACTAGAGAGCATCTCTGGCCCTTTGGAAACATATATCTTTTCTAGCCTAAAAACAGAACCTCTGTAGGAGGAAAGGCTGTACAGTAAAAGTTGACATTTGTGGATTGCCACTGGTAGTTTTAATCATTCACATGTGATCTATGAGGGTCCAAGGAATGCGACAACATTGCCATGGTGCTCACTATGGGTCAGGAACTGCTCTGCATGCTTAGAGTGACTCATCCCATGTCCACAACACCAGGTAAGGGAGGCACAATTAGTGCTGTATTTTACAGAAGGGAACTGAGGCATGGAGATGTCACTTAGTAATTGGCAGAGCAGGAACTTCAATTCAGCCAGACTGGACCCAGAGTTCACGCTGTTAATCAGCACCCGAGCCCATCTCCATTACTGTTATTATTACACAGTGTGCTATTGTTATGTAATAAAAATGTAGTATCATTATTATATATTGGATAACTGTGTCAGATCTTTCACTGAGTGCTCACTGATCCTAGCAACAACCCCATACTTGAGGCATGATTTTCATTGCCATTTTTCAGATGAGAAGTTTGGGGCTCAGTGATTCAGGAACATGCCCACATCACACAGCTAACAAGCTGTGCATCCAGGATTGTTGATTTCTAAAACCTGTGCTTTAAAGTATAATTTCTCGTTTTGTTGCACCATAGATTAGAAGGCAGCTGTGCAGAAGGAAACCAGTCAAGTAGTCAATGGGAGGAAGCATGCCCAGCATCTGCAACTCAATGTGGCTTTGTTGTTGTTTCATTATTTCTCGCCAAGTTTAAAATAACTGTTAATTAATAGTAAACTTTGTTTCTTTGGAAAAATGGCCCTGTAAAGAGATCTAACTGACAATGCATACCTGAAAGAATCATTTGAATATGTAATTTACACATGAATACACTTTATGAAGGATAGTCATGGAACTGGGGTCTTGGGTTGTATCCTTAAGTTTTAAGGCTCTACTGCTGGGGTGACAACAGGTTCCACCTTGCATGACAACTCTGATCAATCGGTAGTGGCTGCTTAGAACAACACCATGTTGAGAAAGATTCAGAGGTTCACCTTGAGCTCAACAGAATGACTATTAGGACCAGTTAGTACCATTTCCCATGGGCTCTAGAACAAAAAAATGACTGCACATGTGTGGCATATTTGCTAACTGTATGTTTTAGTCATTGTTGGAGACGATTATTAAAATGCGAGCAAAATGGATGCTCTGTAATATTCACATAGCAATTTAAAAACATATTTGTGGGGTTGGCCCGGTGGCACACTCGGTAGAGTGTGGCGCTTGGGAGCGCGGCGGCGCTCCCACTGAGGGTTCAGATCCCATATAGAGACCGGTCTGCTCACTGGTTGAGCGCAGTGCGGGCGCGACACTGAGGGTTGCGAGGGTTGCGATCCCATTGCCGGTCGCAGTATGGGCGCGACACCGAGGGTTGCGATACCGTTACCAGTCACGAAAAAGACAAAAAGGAAAAAAAAAAACACACACACACACACACACAAAAACATATTTGTGGAGCCGAGCCCGTGGCGCAGTCAGTAGAGTGCGGCGCTGGGAGCGCAGCAGCGCTCCCGCCGCGGGTTCAGATCCTATACAGGGATGACCGGTGCGCTCACAGTGCTCACTGGCTGCGCGCAGAGCAGCCGGTCTCAAAAAGGACAAAATAAATAAATAAATAAACAAATAAATAAATAAAAACATATTTGTGGGGAAAAATGATTATGTATACTTGCTGATTTTTTTTTTTATTCAACTCTAAAAAATTGACCATTTAAAAAGGAATACAATTCAGTACTGATTATACTACTTAGGGACTATATTAGTTTGCTACGTCTGCCGTAAAAAAAAGCCACAGATGGTGGCTTAAACAACAGAAATTTATTTTCTCACAGTTCTGAAGGCTGGAAGTCCAATGTGTCTTGCAGGTTTGGTTTTTTCTGAGGCCTCTCTTTTCCTGGCTTGCAGATGGCCACCTTGCTGTGTCCTCACATGGCCTTTCCTCAGTACATACACAGCCCAAGTGTCTCTTCCTCTTTTTCTAAGGACCTAGTCCTATTGGATCAGGTCTCCACCCTTATGACCTCATTTAATCTTGAGCACATCCTTACAGGCCCTGTCTCCAAATACAGTCACACTGGGGGTTAGGGCTTCAACATATAAATGTGTGTGGGGGGGCGGATGTCACAGTTCAGTCTATAGCAGAGGCCTACCATGATTTCATTTCCCATTTGGATAGAAACAAAACTTCCAGCCACAGCTTCAAGGCCTTCATTTACTTAGCAGCATGCTTTCCTAACAAGGCTAGACAACCGTTCAGTCTTCACTAAGCTAGATATACATCGGCCTCTTTGTCCGGACCTAAACTCTCAATGTGGCTAAGCAAACTGCCCTGTCGCCTTCCTCCCCCCATGTCCCCCATCCCTCCTTCCACCCCAGGATTCCCTCTCCTCTAATTCTGACTACGGCACCTGAGATGGCTTCTGCTTTTAGGAATTCCATTCTGCTTCTGTGTAAACTACGATAGCACTTGCTTCCACAGTTATTCTTTACACTGTGAATTTATTTCCAGAAAATATTACTGGATCCCTCCTAGAAGCCTAGAACCACAAACAAAAGGCCACAAAAGGACCTTAAGTCTTCCTAAGAAAGAAAGTTTGTGAGTTATATTCTTTTATGACAATAAAATAAAACTGGAAGTTAATTTTTAAAAGTTGAAGGAACTGGAATAGATTGAAAAATACACGGCTCATCGCACATACACACACACACACGCACACCCACACATTATTTGGAGTCAAAATGGAAATCTTTTTTTTGGTGATCACTCAAGTGAAAACTACCATACATTATGGCTTATGAAATGTATCCAAAGCTATACCTAGAGATCAGTACTCAAAAGTTTTTATTAATAACGCAGAAATGAAAAAAAATTACTAAGAAGTTCTAACGAAATACTTAAAAGAACAATAAAATAAATAACAAAAAGAACAAGTGGAAGAAGAAAAAATACAAAAGCAGGAATTAGAAAACATAGTCCTAATAGTATGTCAGAAGTAATTTCACAAATTTTTAAAAACAGAACAGGTAAAACTTTGTAGTACTTAAGAGAGAAAACAAGAACATGCAAATTCCATTTGATGGGAATAAGAATTAAATAAAAATAATAAGAAAGTAAAAAAACTTTATAAGAAGTTACTCTGAATAGTTCATGGAAAATCAGGTATAATTGACTTATGTGAAACTTAAAAGTCAAAATGCTGACTCTGACCAAATTATTGTCTCCATTATTTATTTTCTTTAAGGCTTAATACTTTTACATGCCCTATAAATAATACTTTGCATATTTCAACTTTATCAAATAACTTTTTTTTTTAAAGCAGAGACTATGATTTTTGGAAATTATTGCCAGGATGCATGCTATTCTGAAGCATTGCTCAAGGAAGCCTGGTAGCTTCTGTGGAACATAGGATGCTGATAGAATCAAAGTACCAGGTGAAGGCTTAAGCGCCAATAGAGCGGACTCCTCTCAGTGACATGCCCAAGATAAATTAGCATGTTGCCCATACATGGGCCACATAGCTCCATTAAAATGTCTTTTTGGCAAAAAAGCTGATAGAGTCCCTTGAAATTATGTGACCTCTCTTCTGATGGACGTATCCTTGAAAATCTTACTGAAGTCGTACCACTTCTTACATAGGAACTATTCTGAAGGCATAACTGAGACAAACCACTGTCCACATCTGTCCTTTTATGTAAATAGATTGCTTATCATACTCTGAATTTTTGTGTAGCTAAAGATGTGCAGCACCTGCTGTGTAGTCTTCAAAACGGGTTTACTATTGTATAGTTATAGTTAGCCCAGGCTAACTTGACTTTTCAAGAAGAGAAGTGGAAAGAGCCCTAAAGATCAAATCCAATGCTCCTCCAATTTTAGAGGTGGATTAATACACTCACTCACTGAACACACACATATTGGAGCCCTGTCTGTGTGCCTGGACCTGGGTTAAGCTAAGGAATATAAAGTTGAATGTGAACCACTTCCTATTCCTGATGAGCTCAGCGAGGAGTTAGTACTGTCTTGTCACTGGGGTGTGTTACCATTTCTACAACTCTCCCCCCCCCCCTCCATGGGGATGTCATTTTGGCATGCAACATCACTTCCATTCTGCAGGAGCAAATGAGGCTCAGAGATCCTGCTTTCTAAGACACTGATACGCACATGCTGGACCTTTCAGTTATGCCTACCCTGTATGGTTACTGTCAGTAACACATTATCCAACAAGAAAGACCGGGAAAATCAAAATACTATTTATATATACATGCACATACACACAAATAAGTGCTCAGATGTAGTTTTTAAAAACAGTGAATGGATATCAAAAGTATAGGTTTACCGGACCATCTCCTTCAAGTCTGGGAATGCCATCTCTGGGAGGTATCACCAGAAGACTCTCGTCAGTGCCCGCTTCTCAACAGGTCACTGGCTGCAGAGGACCATCTAGAAGTCAGGAGCTCACCTTGCTGCCACAGTGTAAACTGGCTCCAGTCACCCTTCTCCCTCAGGTTTTCATCTTCAGGTAGGAAGAGGCCTTTGGCTCTATCCATCACTGCAAGGCCTTCATCTCGGATTAACTTCCAGTTTCTTTCTAAAGACTAGAGGAAAGAGTCCGGCTTTACTGGACTGAAAATGTGCCTGGTAATACACACTTTATAATGACTCTCAGCTTTTGTTTGTTTAATAAAGTAACAAAATGTTTGCTCTCATCTAGATTGCTTATATTTCAATTTCTTTTGGGTCTTCTTGTTAAGGTATTAAATAAAAAAACCCAAACTTAATATTATTTTTCTGAACCAAATGCCTTTGCAGCATAAAATTTTCAATAATTCCTAGAAACCTCAGAGAATAAGCCCCTCCACAATTTGTTTTAGGTTTTGTTTGCTTGTTTTTAGAAACCAAAAACTAAGAAGAGTCTTGATCTTGCTGATCATATTACATCAGCCCACTACAATAAGCTCCACGTGGCATGACACTGAAGCTTTCAATCTGGAATACAAATCATGGACTTAATCTCACCTTTCAATAGAGTTCCTTACAAAGATGTCATTCAACATGGTAAAAATTAATTAAACTTTCAAAGACATCAGAAAAGTGTCCATTGGAACATCTGATATTTTATAAAATTAACATAAGAACAAAACAAATAAATGCTGTAGTGTTTAGGATTCAGCTACACAAAAATATTTCCTTGACTCCTCATACATTAGGGTGCTTTAGCCCCTGTCAGAGTGTGGGCTTAGGACCAGCAGAGCCTGGTGCTGGTGGTTCCGGTGGAAGGAGCGTCCTGGCAATCTTCACTGTCACACTGTGCTATGGGTGATGGGTGGGAGCGGCGGGGAAAGGTGGCAGATGTGAGCATCTGAGTGGCAAATGAGATGAGCTGCTACCACGAGAAAAGAATATAGCATTCCCACCACAGGAAAGAGACAAAGTTGTACAGATAAACCAGGATTTTGAAATGTTTAACAATTTTAATCATCTTTGTTACAGGAGAAGTGGCTGAAATAGTTGAGTAGATCGATTCGGGAATAGGGACGAACCTACCAGCTGATTTCAACAAGAGTCAGGGGCCAGATATATTTTAAGTGGCTCAAGAGCATGGGCCTGGAGTTAATAAGTGATGAAGAAAAAGACTGACACAAAAAATGAAAACAACCGTCAGCACTCTCTGAAAATGGATGGAGTTGCCCTGTAAAAACATGGGTAAAAACATGGGCTGCTATCTTTTGAATTAGTCAAGCAAAATGACCAATTATCGGGTGGAGCAAAGCACGAGAAAATGTGCAAAGTGTTTTTACTAACCCATGCCCTGTGAATCCATGATTCAGCATAGGGAGATGACAAGGACAACAGCACAGGTGGAGGACTCTGCCAAACACAGACACGGGGCTTTGTGTGAAAACATGGTGCCAGCCTCAGCCAACCCAGGGAATGCTTTCCACGTTGTATGAAAACATAATGGTCATTACAATATTCCAGGACAAGAAGGGGATTTTGATTAGATACTGATTTTATAATTCTATTTCTGTGACATCCACCCACTGATTCATGTTGACATCTACACCTGTTCCTACCATTGCCCTGCTTAGGGCAGTGCTGGTCATTTATCCACTGTTAGTTCTTAGTCCTCCAACTAGTTTCTATATTACTTCATCCAAAGGAGGAAGCTGGTAACTAGCAAGTCAAAGATAGCATTTCAATAAAGAGATACTCAAAAGTCCTCACTTTATCAGGCCCCCAGGTTGAGAGAATACTATGTTTTTGTCAAGAATCCCAAGATCATGATAAGGAAAAAAAATGCACCTCAGGACTGTGCAGTCTGTTCACATGTCAAATGCACCTAAATTGGCGACACTCACTGCGGTTATTGTTAATTTGTTCAAGTTGCTAGATAAATCTGTTAGATTCTTGTTAAACTGTCACACAGACAAGGGGAGAATTACCTCTCGAACACATGAAATTACTTTCCAAATGAGGTTACCGGCGCCTTATATGGGCAAGCTCTTCCTTCTCTCCCCGCTTGGTATTCTAGTTTCTTTCAGTTCTTTTGAAAGCTGATTTAGGGGCATGGTTGGAAAGAGCTGATCTTTTGTTACTAAAATAGGGCACAAAGCCCTAGGGAAGAATGTTAAAGTGATTGAATCACTCAATACAATTAATTTTTTTTTTAACTTAAGAATAGGCTGTCTTGTATCTGCAAAATGTCCTTTCTGCCCCCTTTCCCCCCAACCCCCCGGGAAGTGTTGCCAAGGTACTTTTCCATGAGTAGTAATTAATTTTTAAAAAATATTTTGCTTTCCCTTGTCATATGAGGCACACGTGTTGGATGACAGACTCATGCTCAAAAGGAGCACAGTGGTGCAGAAGGGTCTCCCCAGCACCCGACTCAACACTTACACTAAGATGCCACAGACATGCCCATTCCTCACCAAGCACTGCATAGATCCTTAGTTCATTTTTATTATAAAACAGCCACTTGCTATTTTTCCTTTTGAGTTTAAAAACTGTCATAGAATTTCACAACTGGAAGGATCTGTACTGTTGATCTACCTGCAATTTTTTCACATTAGGGATGACAAAATGACTCTTGGAGTGGTTAATGAGCCTCACATCCCACCATCTAGTGGCCAGAAGTGCTAGAGCCAAAACCCAGCTCTGCTGTCTCCCCCTTGATTATGCCTCCTTCACCTGTGGGAGGAGAGAGGGTCACCCTTCAGCACAGGGATTTCAGTGTGCGGTAGCCTCTGGGGCCCTGTTCCCTTCTGGAGCATGAGAGCAATCATGGGGGCCCATAAACTTCCATACACAGTGATTTACTGGGCACCCATTGGTGTGGGCATTGGTCAGGAGCAGGCTTTTTCGAGATTCTTGGAGGGCAATGTGCACCCCACTGAGTACTGTGCAGAGGGCACGCCTCAAAGACTGTTCACATCCTTGACAAGTGGGGAAAACCGAGTGAGCCAGAAGATCGCACCAGTTAAACCTGGTGACATAAAGAAAAGCATGAAGATAACAACAGTCATGATCTCCTACGTATTCAAGGTACACATTTTTTGGACCAAAGTAATGACTGCCCTTGGGGGTGTTTCCAACTTTGGAAAGACACACCAGGGTCTTTTATGGGCATTAGGGAGAAATCTGGGATAGAACCTGGGAATGTTTTTTTAAGTACACACCGAGGAATATTATATAAAATTCACATGGTTACAGCAGATTAAAGACCAAATCTAATTACACAGGGTGTGTATGTATGTGTATGTCTTAGTCCCTTTGGCCAAAATATCATAGACTGAGTGGCTTATAAACAGCAGAAATTTATTTCTTGCAGTTCTTGAGGCTGGGAAGTCCAAGATCAAGGCACCAGCAGTTTTGGGGTCTGGTGAGAGACACTTTCTGGTTCATAGGTGGTGCCTGTGTGCCACATGGTGGAAGGGAAGACCAAGCTCCCTCAGCCTCTTTTGTAAGAGCACTAGTTCCATTCATGAGGGCTTTGCTCTCATGTTAATTACCTCCAAAGGCCCTACCTCTTAATACCATTATCTCACGGGTTACATTAGAACATACGAATTTTGGTGGGGCAGGGGGACATAAACATTCAGACCATAGCAGAGAGAGAGAGAGAGAGAGAGAGTGTGTGTGTGTGTGTGTGTGAGAGAGAGAGAAATATATACATTTTCTGTACAGTAATATCAATCAATTGTCTGAGATGGCAAAGAGATCCATTTTTCAGGAAATTCCAATAGGAACCTGAAGGCTCACACAGAGCAGACATTTTTTTTTTCCTTTTTGTCTTTTTTTGTGACCGGCAACGGATCGCAACCCTCAGTGTTGCCCCCGTACCGGACCGGGGACCGGCAACGGGATCGCAACCCTCGGTGTTGCTCCCGCACCTCGCTCAGCCAGTGAGCGGGAACCAGTCTGTATGTGGGATCCGAACCCTCGGCGGGAGCGCTGCCGCACTTCCCAAGCGGCGCACTGTAGCAGTGCGCAACCGGGCCGGCCCCAGAGCAGACATTTTTAAGTCTCATCTGAAATGTTTCTTCATTGACCCTAAATTCATCCATTTCATAAAACTGATAAGAGAAACTAATAGCATTGGTATTTGAGTTGGTTGCCCAAAGACACAGCTTCTAATTCATATTTATTCTTGTGGCTACAGAGACTTTAGAAAACAGAGACTGGATTGTTTTTACAGTGCTACATGGCTTCATAAACCCATCATCAACACTTGCCTTGTGTGTTAAACCTCAACTGTGTTGGGCACTCTAGTCATCTATAAATGGGCTTCCCAGTTTCAAGTCTCATTAATTCTACAATACATCCCAGCTCTACTTAATTCAAACCCTCCGTCAAGTTAAAGGCAATTTCTTCACCTTCCCAGATATCCTGCTCATCCCACGTGGAGTGTGCACTTTCTCTTTAACATCAAGATAAATTAAAATTAAGTCCTATTTTTTAAGTCTTCTCTTAAAATTAACTTGTTGCAGAAGGTCTTTCTTTTGACAAGCAAACTAAAGCCAAACTAATCGTATTTAACTATGTTCCTTCCTGATATTTTCAGTCAATTTCAAAAAACATTTTTTTTTTTTTAAAGTCAAATATTACTACAGGTCTTACAATGAAAATAGCAGTCTCTTTCCCAACTCTTCCCCAATCCTCAGTCTAATCCCCAGCTAATTATTTTAAATATTTCTTTTGTTATTTACCTGCTTACATCTAAATAGCATGTTTATATTGCTATTCTGGGTTTATTAATTTTAGACATTATCATTTATCTCTTGGGGAAAGTTGACATTTAAACATTTGATGTCTTCTTTTTTCCTCTTCTGCATTCTTGCAATACAGTTAACTTCACAAATCTTTTATGTATCTGGGTAAATTCACATTCAGGTTTTATAATATTATGACAATGAGGTATCATTCACACTTGAATTGAGCTGTAATGACTACATTTCACATGCAGCTTCTAAGAAAATTCTACCCCCTTTTTGTTGGCTTAATTTTCTAATGCACTTAACAGTATTTCATTAACTCTGAAAAAGTGCCATGAAATCTCTTGATACTATTCTATCCTTTGCAAAACATCATATACTCTATTACTTTCTTTCTTCCATTATCTCCTTTTCAGAAGGTAGCCCTCTGCCTTGCTCTGATCTGGACCAGCTGTTGTCTGGGCTTGCTGGACAATTGTTATCATGGAACTTCCCTTGACCTTTGCCCAGTCTTGGGCTCCCTAATTATTGGATTCTAATTGTTCCTGAGGAAGGACACACCACAGGTAAAACTGAGTTTCTGAAAATATCTGAAGCTATTCTTATACTTGATTGAAGGTTTGACTGTGTACAGTTAGATATTAGGTGCTAAATTAATTTTAGCAGTAAATAATTTCTTTCGATAATTTTTTCTTGTTATCTAGTGTGATTACTATTTTATCTTACTTTAAAATATTTAGTTGACAAATAAAGATTGAATATATTCAAGGTGAACACGATGAGTTTATATATGTAGACACTGTGTAATGATCACCACAATCAAATTAATTAACACATCCATTACCACCCCTGGCGTATATCAGAGCCCAAAACTTACTCATCTTACAACTGAAAGTTTGTACCCTCTGACCAACATCTCCCCATTTTCCCTATTCCTTAGCCCCTGGCAACCAGTGTTCTACTCTCTGCTTCTATGAGTTTGACTTTTTCAAACGATAGGATATCCATCTTTTTAAGGATGAATAATATTCCATTGTGTTTATGTCCCACGATTTCTTTACTCATTCATCTGTTGACAGACACTTAGATTGTTTCCATATCTTGTCTACTGTGAATAATCCTGCAAAAAACATGGGGGTGCAGATAACTCTCTGAGACACTGATTTTATTTCCTTTCAATATATACCCAGAAGTAGAATTTTTCAATCGTATCATAGTTCTATTTTTCATTTTTTGAGGAGTCTCTATACTGTTTTCCATAATGGCTGAGTTTAAATTCCCTTCAACAGTGTGTAAGAATTCCTTTTCTCCACATCCTTGCCAGCACTTGTTATCTCTTGTCTTTTCCATAATAGCAGGTGTGGGGTGATATCTCATTGTGGTTTTGATTTGCATTTCTCTGATGATTAGTGATGTTGAACATTTTTTCATATACCTGTTGGCCACTGTACGTCTTCTTTGGAAAAAGTCTATTCAGGTCCTTTACCTTTTTTTAAAATTGGGTTATTTGTTTTTTGTGGGGTTTTTTTGGTATTAAGTTGTACGTTCCTTATATATTTTGGGTGTTAATCCTTTTTCAGACATATGGTTTGCAAATATTTTCTCCTGTTCTGCAGGTTGCCTTGCATTCTGTTGTCTCCTTGGCCGTGCAGAAGCTTTTTACTTTGGTGTAGTCCCACTTGTTTATTTTTGCTTTTGTTGCCTTGTGCTTTTTGTGTCATATCCAAAGAAATCATTACTACGATCAATGTCTTTTTATAATTTTGAAAGCTTTGCTCCATTACAGTGTAACATTTAGTGTTGCTGTCTGGAAATCGGATGCCTTTTGTATACCCCCAACCCCAAAGCCTTCTAAGAGTCAGTATGATTAGTGGTTAGGAGTGTAAAAAGTGGAGACAGACTGCCTGGTTTGGAAATAAGACTCTGCCACTTATTTGCTGTGTGATGTGGGGCAAGTTACTTAACTCTGAGCCTTAGATTTCTCATTTATAATACTCACCTCAAGAGTGTCTGGGAGGATTAAGTGTGCCCAAAGTGACTGCTATAAACAAGTATAACTGTGATAATAATGATGAGGACTTTAAGATCTTCTCTTTCTTGTTTCTTGAGATTTTATGGCGATATGTTTTAGTCATGGAGAAGGGAAGGGAGGGCTATGTTTTTATCATGTGAACAAAACATAACATGAGAACTCCTTAGGTTTGACAGTAACATAAGCAAGATTCATAAGTAACTGTGTGATTAGATGTTAAGAAAAATGGCACTGAGAAAACACAGACATTGGGAGTTGAGAAAAAGTCCCAGAGATAGGTGTACGTACCTTGAAAGGTTCTGATTCTAAATTTAAAAAAACGATGTGGTCCAAGACTATTCTAGGCAAAGTTTATACACTAAATTAGAGTTAAAATGAATGAATAACAACGGTGTGTTATTATGATGTATACAAGCTTATACCTAACTGGTTAAGAATATGCTTGTTGTTATTTTAGGAATTCTATATCTTACTTTTTAGAGATAAAATTGGCTTGCTTAAATCTTAGCCCAAACATGCCTATACTTTATACCATGATGTAAGACATGGAGAGCAGTGAACGCTGCCTCAGAAACAATACCCCAGAGTGGGGGCATCCCCGAGTGCTCAGCTGAGGTTATGGAATCAGAGCAAGTACCATAATGAGTGTGATGCTCTCACAGCAAATTCTCTTTGCAATAATTTTAATAAAACCTCTGAGGATATTAGTAGCTTTAAAGGAGCAACCTCTCACTGGTTGTAATGCATTTTGATCAGATCTTGTTTTTTAAGTTTGAATATAAAGATAAAAGAACACAGCTGACATTTCTTATTGTGGAAGTAAACAAAGACCAACTAAATAAGAAAAGCAAAGGCTATTTACTGTGAGTTAGCAAGGCAAGTCAGCCACTGTTCCTTGTGTTTTGGCAGAGACTCAAAGGCAGGCAGAGGAGTGGGGAAGCTTTATAGTGGAACAAAAGGAAGGCTTCAGGTATGCCCTGATCGGAGGTTGTTGGCGTGGGGAAGCTGGAGACCATTAATTAGAAGAGGGCGTCCTGTGCACAGAACGTATGTGCTATGTACAGAGTGTACTGAATGTGTATAGCTTCCACACAGTCATAGAGCAGAAAAGTCGCTGTCGAACCTTTGTAAGTTGGGGACTGTCTAATTGTATAGAGGCTCATATTTGGCTGTCTCTGGTCGTTCTTAAGTTGGAACCACAGACAAAACTCAGAGAAGCTGTCAGTTATTAATCAAATCCTTCCCATTTGGGGCTGATTGTCACAGAAGTTATTCTTTAGCTCCCTGGATTGTGACTAGAGATAGCAATCTGGCTTCCTACAAGTCTGACTTATAGCAGGCTAGCTTCCTGAGCTGTCTACTGTAGTTAAGGGGTTGGTTTCTTGGGCGGGCTGCTGCAGGTTGTGGGTCAGAGTTCCATTTTTACACATGGTCTGGCCATGGTCCATTTGTGTGTTCGGTCTCTCAAGACCTTGCTGAAGAATAAGGATAACACCAGGCCCCTAGAATGGGGCAAGAGGAGTCTTGGAGAAATGAATTTTGCTCTTTCCAGTTAGTGGAAGAAAAAGGGTTTCTTCTCCTGGGAGAAAGGAGGAAAGACAGTCCAGGTTGCCAGGAGGAACACCCAGCCTGAGGGCTTCAAGGACTCAGAGGGCAAAGGAGACCCATATTCCTCAGACACAAGCCCAGATGGTCAGGGAAGCCGCCGACATGGGCAGTCAGAGGAAGGTGAAAGGGGAGACGAGGCGCTGGCTTCCCTTCCTGCCGATGTACTGGGAATAGTGCTCTGAGCTCTGTCCTTAGGGAGCAACAGCTCTGAACAGAACCCCCAAAGTCTTTAACCTCAAAGGGCCGAAAGTCTGATGGGAGAACTTTCTGTGTATATGTATAAAAAATGACTTGAAAAACAGATAAATTATCTATAATGTGTATGTGGATATGTACATTTAAGACATGGATCTGTGCATATGTGTAGTAAGACACAGGCTATGACCTACTTGATTAAACATTTTAGAACTCTAAATAAAGTACCAGCCTGCAGGTACAGTTTGCAATTATTCTGAATTATCAAACAGTGTACTGTGAGTTCCCAAAGAGGGGCAGAGATAAAGCCAATATTTAGGCATTTTTTTTCACATTGACAAATACTGAAAACTCAACTGATTTTACTCTGAAAACGATAATAGCCTTTTAGTTCAAGTAAGTCAAAGAATACAAAAATTTTGTTCTTTTGCTACATTGCCATCATTGGCATCACATGCCATCCTGTAATCTCAGCAGAGTGTTGACTCTTAGTAAAGACCCACATCAAAACAGCGCATGGAACAGCCAGGGTGGTGGAAGTTTTGTGTTTTGTGTTTTGTTTTGAGCCTTGTCAAATCCCTGTAGGAGAGGAGAGACTGAGATAAGGAAACTGAGGCTCAGACAGGTGAAGTTACTAGCCCAAAGCGTCAGAGCTGAGAGAAAACTAATCTGCTTCTAACTGTGAGCCTCTTTTAAGAAGTTCACCTGTAAATCACATAATCATCAAACTCTCGACTCCCATTTGTCACTGTTACTGAAAGCATCATTGAAACCCAAAAAGCTTAAAGTCTAACTTAGAGAAATAAGATTAAACTATTATGTTAACCTCAAGAAGTTGGTTTCAGCACTTTATACCATGATACTTACTTTTATATAAAATTGCTATTCTTCTTAATTTACAGCTTAATTCCACTATAAATCTGACATTTCTGCTTCTTAATCCATTACATTTCAAAAGCAGTTCAGTGAAAACATTCAAATATTTAATTACATAGAAAGAAATGTTGAACCACCAATGTATTACTATATAAGCCTTATTTTTGTCCCAGTGAAGTTATTCATATACAATGGATTTCTTAGTTAATAAAAGCTGCAGACTGAAGGAACACGACAGAGAGTGTACTCTAATCAATCATTCTGATGTGCTGTGTCACATCGTTGGCAAAGTATTACTGGGCATTCCTCCAACTGTAATAAAACTACAAGACAAAGAAAGGCAAGCTTATCTGTGATGCTATTTGCTTACATCAGAGCAGCTGCTCTGAAAAACTCAGAAAAGAAAGCAAGAGTTTTCCTTTTTCCCAGTGATGAATGCAAAGAGGTAGGTAGCAAAAACAACAAATACAAAAGGGATATTTTAAACTATAGTTTCCATTTGCTATTGGCTGCTGTTATGTTTTCAATATTCCTATAGTGGTTTCCACACACACATGTTTACATCTAAATGAGCCATGAAATAATGTGGATCAAAGAGCTAATCTCAAAAAGGGAAGAGCAAAACTCTTGCGGTACGATGGCTCTTCTCTGACTACAACAGATCTTTTCTATTTCCAACCTAGCAAAGACCTTAATCCGTTTTTGTTTCAATTTATGTTAAATAACCCTAAGGCACTTAGCACTTTGATATGTGTGATTTGGGCAGCAACCTACTCAATTTAAATAAAAGTAAGCCCTAAAGAGAAAACTCCACTTGAATATATTTCTGTAAAATTTTCTCATTGAGCTGCATAGCCTCTTACCTCTAGTGCCAGAGCTGCTAAATTACAAGCTACACAATAAGGGGGAACAATGACAATTCAACAAAAGGGAAAAACAAAGATGATGCATTTTATTGGACATTATCCCACGCCTCCAGGAAAATTGCTGCCTACATCTCACTGGAACATACAGTGAGAACGATCTGAATAAAAATGTGCTATCCATGGTAGTTAACACTCACTTAAAGGCCAAAATCTGGGTGATTATTCTAAAAGAATTTTGGCCAAATGTGGCAGCTACCAGATCTAGAAGGTTTCCACTTTAAGATGTCAATGCCTGGGTGATGATCTAGGATCCATAATATTCAAATCTGTAATTTGAAAATGGAGGAATATCTGGATGTGCAAGTGTTTGTCACCTAAATGTTCAATGGGCCCTGGGTTTCCTTACACTGCCAGCTCTCTTATGTCACAGTCGTTATTGGCAAGTGGTCATCTTAAATTACTTTCTTTTTTTAAAAAAGTCATAACCAGATACAATGTTAACATTCCTGCAAATAAAGGTAGTTGGCAATGTAAAGCACAACCACACTGCACTGAGTTTTAAACTGTACTGACGTGTCACACATGCTGAGATTCCGTGCTGCTGGGGACCCTGTGTTTAACACTCAGGCCTTGCTTTTCTTCTTAAATATAGCAGCACTTAAAACAGGCAGGGCTAAAATGAAAAAGCCCAAGGAAATAGAATTTTGAAATAAGGACTTGATTAGCAAAAAGGAGAATGACGCAAGACATAAGAGCGGACATCAGTAACTTTGTGAGCGGTAGTAGCAGCAAAGATACAGACTTTGAAGACAAGAAAACCTCAGTTCAAATCCCAGCCCTGTCACCATTAAATATAGAACCTTAGGCAAATAATTTCTTAACTTCTCTAAGCCTTATTTTACTCATATATAAATAGACACAATAATACCTATATTTTAGAGCTGTTGTAAAGATTAGAAATATATACAAAAGTGCTCAGCACCACTGATTGCAAAGAGGAAATATGTAATAGATGATAGTTATTACATTATGATTTCAATACATAATGTCTCAAAATTGACTTTCCAAGTCAATTTTTAGAAATAAGGAAATATTTTCTTACAAAAACAAGGTAATAAATAAGTGAAAATTACAAATCCTAATAATAGTAACAATAACTAATGTTTATTCAGTACTTCCTACTTATTAAATATTCTGAACAACCCGTGGAACAGGTACAATTGCCACAGGCATTTCACAGATACTGAAACTGAAACACAAAGAACGTTGCTTAATGTCACATAGTTTTTAAGGAATGAACCAAAAAATTAAAACCAGATGATGTGGCTATGAAACTTCTGCTCCAAACTACTTCAGTATATTGCCTCCTCGATGAGTCAGTTAGGTTCTGCATCAAGCTCTAAAAACTTGTTTCAACATATTTAAACTACAATACACTATTGTAATTTCCCATTTTTAACAGATTACTGGGATACCATAAAGTTCACTCAATTAACTTCTACAGTTTAGTGGTTTTCAGTATAGGAGGGTACTTCAAAAAGTTCGTGGAAAAATAGAATTGAAAGATAATACACATCTTTCCATGACCTTTTTCAAGCACCCTCGTATTTACAGAGTTAAGCAAACATCAACTCCATGAAATTTTTGAATATTTTCATCACCTCAAAAAGTAATTTCCTACCCATTAGCAGTCACTCTCCTTGACCCCATCCCCTCAGACCTGGCAACTACCAATCTCCTGTCTCTATGGATTTGCCAAACCTGGACAGTTCATATAAATAGAAACATGTAACACACGGTCTTTTGGAATTGGCCCTTTTCACCTAGCATAATGTTTTCAAGGTTCATCTGTGTTATACTGGGTATGAGTACCTCATTCCTCTTTAACAGCCACTGTGTACATACAGCACATTTTGTTTATTCATTCATTCATCATCTAGATGGACGTTTGGGTTGTTTGTACTTTTTTGCTATTGTGAATGATACCATGAACACTTGTGTACATATTCTTGCATGAACATGTTTTCATATCTCTTGGGTATGTACCAAGGAGTAGATTGCTGGGCTGTACAGTAACTAACCCTATGTTTTAACTTTTTGAGGAACTGCCATGCTGTTTTCCAAAGTGACTGCATTACTTTATATATCCACCAGCAAATAAACATCTGAGGCTCCAGTTTCTGTACACATGTACCAACACTTACTAATGTTCATCCTTGTTCGTTACAGCCATCCTAGTGGGTGGCAAGTGGTATTCCATTATGGTTTTGATTTGCATTTCCCTAGTGACAAAAGATACTGAGCATCTTTTCATTTGCTTCTCGTCTATTTGTTTATCTTCTTTGAATAAATATCTTCTTTGAATAAATATCCATTCAAATCCTTTCGCCATTTTTAAATCGGGTTGTCTTTTTATTACTGAGTTTTCAGAGTTCTTTACATATTCTGGATACAAGTCCCCCATCAGGTATATGATTTGCAAATATTATCTTTCATTCTGTGGTTTTATTTTCCAGATTATTTAGGGTGTTCTTTGAAAAAGAAAAAGTATGAGTTTTTTTTTTTTTTTTGTCTTTTTGTCTTTTTTCGTGCCCGGCAACGGATCGCAACCCTCAG
>NW_007734057.1:30225-43430 GCF_000696425.1 Galeopterus variegatus | reverse complement strand
GCCCGAGCGGCGCACTGTAGCAGTGCGCCACCGGGCCGGCCCCCAAAAGTATGAGTTTTGATGAAATCTACTTCATCTATTTTGTCTTTTGTCACTTGTGTTTTTGGTGTCATACCTGAAAAAAAAATATCACCTAACTTAATGTTACAAAAACTTACTTCTACATTTTTCTCTATGAGCTTTATAGTTCTATCTTTTACATTTTGGTCTATTTCCATTTTGAGTTCATTTTTGTGTACAGTGTGAGGTATCTCCATTCTTTTGCATGTGGATATCCAGTTCTCCCAGCACCATGTGTGGAAAAGACAATTCTTTCCCCATTGCACTATCTTGGCACCCTTGGCAAGAATCGATTGATCCTAAATGACCCTCAGTTTTGTACTTATCTATATGTCTAATCAAGACAGTATCATACTTGTCTTGATTACTGCTGCTGTGTAGTAAGTTTTAAAATTGGAAAGCATGAGTCCTCCAACTTTGTTCTTTTTCAAAATTGTTTTGGCTATTTTGGGTCTCTTATATTTTCATATAAATTTTAAGATCAGCTTTTAATTTCTGTTAAAAAAAAAGCACTAGATCTATCTGCAATTGTTTGAGGAAAATCATCAAGTTGAATGTATACCTGTTCCCCAATGTTCATCGCAGCACTATTTACAATAGCCAAGAGCTGGAACCAGCCCAAATGTCCATCATCAGATGAGTGGATACGGAAAATGTGGTATATCTACACAATGGAATACTACTCAGCTATAAAAAAGAATGAAATGCTGCCATTTGCAACGACATGGATGGACCTAGAGAGAATTATATTAAGTGAAACAAGTCAGGCACAGAAAGAGAAATATCACATGTTCTCACTTATTTGTGGGAGCTAAAAATAAATAAATAAATACACCAAAAAAAATGGGGGGGGGAGAAGACATAACAATTGCAATTCCTTGAAGTTGATATGACAAGCAAACAGAAAGGACATTGTTGAGAGGGAGGTGGGAGGGAGGTTTAGGTAATGGGCCACAATAATCAACCACATTGTATATCGACAAAATAAAATAAAATAAAATAAAATATTTTTTAAAAAGATCAAAAGATGAAACTACCAATTTTTTTTTTTTTAAAAAGCTAGATAGAATTTTGATAGAGATTGTGTTGAAGATTTAGACCAATTCGGGGAATACTGCTATCTCGGCAATATTAAGTATTCTGATCCACAAACATAGAATGTGTTTTCATTTATGCAGATGTTTTTAAATTTCCTTCAATAAGGTTTTGTAGTTTTCAGTATATAAGTCTTGCACTTCTTTGTAATATTTGTATCTGTTATGGGTTGAATTGTGTCCTCCAAAATACATATCTTTTTTTTCTTTTTTAAAAATTTTTATTGAATCAAAATTGATTATACATATTTTAGGGTTCAACATTGAGATATGTTGATCAAATTAACATTCCTATTATATATGTTGTTACAAATCATAATTATTCTTTATGCCCCTTGTCCAATCTCTCCCCATCCCTCTCTCCCTCCCCCTCCCCCACTAATTACCCTAGATTTCTTCTCTCCTTCTGAAAGAATAGTGGTTATTCTGATTTGTTGCCTAGATGATCTAATGCTGAGAGGTGTGGTCAGGTCCCCCAATATTATCATAGAGCAGATGCTTCCTCTGTCACTTTGAAATGGACTTTGTGGAGAGAGAGATCCTCTTTTCTTTATCTCTGCTGGTGACTCTCCTTGTGTCAATCCACTCCAGTGGCTGGTGGACCATCTGCATGGTGGTTGAGGTGTCTAGCTGCTTTTGCAGCAGCCATGGTTATTGTGGTGGCTGTGGTGGGCCACCCACATGGAGGTGATGTTTTTGGCATGCTCTTTGGCATGGGCAGTATGCCTGGTTGTGGGGAGAGTCTGGTCTCCTATTCCATGCCTTGGGACCCCAGCCAGGCCCCGAGGTGCTGGCGCAGTATGCCTGGTTGTGGGAGAAGGTTCTGGTCCCCAGACCCATACCTTGGGTTCCTGGATGGGCCCTAAGGCACTGGCACGGTGTGCCTGGTTGTTGGGCGGGGAGGGGTCAGTTCCCTGGCTCCAAGCTCCAGGTCCCTGGCAGGGCCCTGAGACACTGGTGGTGTGTCTGGTTGTGGGCAGAGACTCTGGTCCCCTTCTCCATGCCTTGGGTCCTGTGGCATGCTCCAACGTGCTGGCATGGTGTGCCTGGTTGTAGGGGGGTGGTCCAGTCTCTGGCTGCATGCCCTGGGCCCCTGGGCAGGCCCCGAGGTGCTGGCAGTATGCCTGGATGTGAGAGTGGTGTCTGGTCCCCAACTCCATGCCTTATATCCCCTGGCGAGCCCCAAGGTGCTGGTGGTGTGCTGGGCCAGAACTAATTTTTTGTCCTTTACTTCCTTCTAAAATGGGGGAACTTCCTGTGGGAACAAGTACTTGAGCTGTGTGGTTAAGCTAAATTGCTGCTTTGCTGCTGTTTCCCTAGGGAAGGCTTTTTGTGCAGCTCAGGGTTTAATGGTTGACCTTATAGGTACTTCCGGCTCTCCAGAGACCTGGTGTACCTGGGTTGTGTAGAAACTCTGATCTGGGCCTGAATCTTTTCATCAAACTACACCCCATACAATTCTGCACTCCCGACCAGTCTCCTCTGAGTGGTCCTGAGCTGATTGGGGGGCAGATCAGCTGTCCTTGCTGTGTCCCAGTGTTCTCCTGGTGGGTCCGTCTCCCTCACTACCTGTGCTCCAAACACTTCCCATAGGATGGCCCTGCGTAGGTCCCTTGCAATGACTCACCAGCCTCTGAATGGCTCCCCTTTTATAGCTGTTCTGGCTCCTTGCTCCTGTGTGGGTCCACGGGAACCTTATTAGTGGTCTTGCTGTCCTGGAGGCCACCAAGACTCTCTTTTCCCCTGCCACCTCTAAGTAACTCCATCTGAAGGGCAGAGCAATGGCTTCTGCTGGCTCCTGCTCCATGGGCTCAGCAGCTGCAGCCTTAAAGCGGCCACAGCCTGAAACGCTCCGAGCAGTTTTTTCTTTCTCTCATCGTGGTTTCTCCCACCTTCATGCACTCCGTAGGCCCCTGAGCTCCAGTGGCCCCAGCTTGGCTGATGTTACATTTTTATAGTTGTAATTGGTTGATTTGTGGGAGAAAGTGATGCTGGGGAACATCTATTCTGCCATCTTGACCGGAACTCCCAAAATACATATCTTGAAGTCCTAACCCCCGTACCTTACTTGAAGACAGGGTCTTCACAAAGTCAACCAAGTTAAAATGAGGACAACAGGGTAGGCCTTAATCCAATATGAGTGGTGTCCCTATAAAAAGGGAAAATTTGGGGACAGACATACACACAAGAACACCTGTGAAGATGAAGACAGAGATCCACAAGCCACAGAACACCAAAGAAAGCCAGAAAACCACCAGAAGCTAGGAGAGAGGAATGGAACAGGTTCTCTCTCACTGTCCTCAGGAGGAACCAACCCTGCTGACAACTTGATCTTCGATTTTATGCCTCCAGAAAAGTGGGAAAATAAGTTTCTATTGTTTAGGTCCCCCAGTTTGTGCTACTTTGTTATGGTGGCCTAGAAAACTAATACAGCATCGTATTCTTTTTTTATGCTCTTGCAAATGGAATTGTTTTCTTAATTTCATTTGAGAATGTTTTTTGTTAGTGTAAAAAAGTACAAATGATTTCTATACAATCTTGTATCCTGTAACCATGATGAACTCCTTTATTAGTCCTAATAGTTTTTTTTAGTGACTTCCTTAGGATTTTCTATACACAAGACAATGTCATCTTACAAATACAGATAATGTCACTTCTTCCTTTCAGTCTTTCACCGTTAAGGATGATGTTAACAATTGGCTTTTCCTGAATGCCCTTTTTCAGGTTAGGGAAGTTCCCATCTATTCCTAGTTTTTTGTTGTTGTGGTGGTGTGTGTTTATTATGAAAGGGTGTTGGATACTGTCAAAAGTGTTTTCTGTGTCTACTAAGGTGACCATGTAATTTTTTTTTTTTTTTTTTTTTATTGACTGGTAAGGGGATTGTAACCCTCGGCTTGGTGTTGTCTGCACCACGCTCAGCCAGTGAGCTAACCGGCCATCCCTATATAGGATCCGAACCCGTGGCCTCGGCGCTACCAGTGCTGCACTCTCCTGAGTGAGCCATGGGGCCGGCCCAAAAGTGACCATGTAATTTTAATTCTTTATTCTATTAATATGACTTATTGTATTGATTTAGTTTCATTTGCATTCCTCAGAAAGATCCCACTTGGTCATGGTATATAATTCTTTTTACATGTGGCTGGACTCAGTATTCTAATATTTTGGTGAGGATTTTCGTGTCTATATTTGTAAGGAATATTGGTCTGCAACTTTCTTTTTCTGTGATGTTTTTGTTTGGTTTTAGTATCAGAGTGATACTGGCCTCATAAAATGAGTTGGCAAGTGTTCCCCCCTCTTCTATTTTTTGGAAGAATTTGTGAAGGATTGGTGCTAATTCTTATTTAAAAATTTGATATAGTTCACCAGTAAAGAAATCTGGGCCTGAGCTTATCTTTGTGAGAAGCTTTTAAATTACAGATTTAGCCTCTTTACTTGTTACAGCTCTATTCAGATTTTGTTTCTTTTTGAGTCAGTTTCAGTAGTTTGTGTCTTTCTTGCAACTTATCCATTTCATCTAGGTTACCTGATTTGTTGGCATGTAGTTGATCATAGCATTCCCTTACAATCCTTTTGAGTTGTGTAAGGTTGGTAGTGATATATGTTTTCATTTCTGGTTTAAGTAATTTGAGTCCTCACTTTTTAGAAAATTAGACAGCCTAGCTAATAGTTTGTGAAACAATCTATTTTTAAAAAAACAAATTTTGGTGTCATTGATTTTCTCTGTTGTTTTTCTATTCACTATTTCATTTATTTCCACTCTAATCTTTATTTCCTTCTTTCTGCTTGCTTTGGGTTTATTTTGCTCTGCTATGATAGTTTCATAAAGTGCACTATTAGATTATTGTTTTCTGACGATTTTTCTTTTTCTTTTTTTTTTTTTTAATTTTTGTTTAAAAGATAACTGGTAAGGGGATCTTAACCCTTGATTTGGTGTTGTCAGCACCACGCTCTCCCAAGTGAGCCATGGGCCAGCTCCCATTTTTCTTTTTTAAATATGGGCATTAACAAGTACTAATTTCTAAGAACTGCTGTAGCTGCATCCTGTAAGTTTTGCTATGTAGTCTTCTTGTTTCATTCCATTAGTTACTTAAAAATGCAGTGTTTAGGGCCAACCCCATGGCTCACTTGGGAGAGTGTGGTGCTGGGAGCGCAGCGGCGCTCTTGCCGTGGGTTCAGATCCTATATAGGGATGACTGGTGCGCTCACTGGCTGAGTGCGGTGCGGGCGACACCAAGCCAAGGGTTGCGATCCCCTTACCGGTCACAAAAAAAAAAAAAAACCCAGTGTTTAATTTTCACATATTTGCAAATTCTTCAATTTTTTTTGTTAGTAATTCATAATTTCATTCTATTGTGGTCAGAGAACATGCTTTGCATGATTTCAATGTTTTTAAATTTACTGAGGCTTGTCGTGGTTTAACATAAGGTCTATTCTGGAGAATGTTCCATGTGCTTCCAAGAAGAATACATATTCTGCTTTTTTCAAGGAATATCAAAAAGGATGCCAGTTGTGGCAATTGCTTATATGTAAGAAATGCTAAGTAGTAAGATTTTTATATCCCTGGAACTTTTGGCATATCCATAAAACAGCTAGAGAAAAGCAAGTTAATAGAAACTTACACAATGAACCTAATTTTTGAGAATCTATCATGTACTAGATACCATGCTAGTCCTGAATAAGACAGACACGGTTGCTGCTGTCTTAGAGCACAGGGTCTAATACAACTATAGAGAACTAAATAAGCTATTAGAATACAGTGTGCTATGTGCTTAAAAAGGACGTATAATGTGCTTTTGGAAATATGCAAGGAGAGTGTATTAGTCCATTTCTGTTGCTTATAACAGAACAACCTGAAACTGGGTAATTTATAAAGAAATGCAATGTATTTCTTACAGTTCTGGAGGTTGGGAAGTCCAAAGTCCAGGGAGCACATCTGGTGAGGGCTTTTCTTGGTGTTAATCCTCCACAGCAACACAAGGTATCACATAGCAAAATGGGCTGAGCAAGAGAGCTAACCTGCTCACTCAAGCTCCATATAAAGTCATCAAAACCATGCCCAGCCCATGACCAGCTATTAAACCATCAACCCAGTACTCCATGAATGGGTCAATCCATTAACGAGGGAACAGTCCTCACAATCTAATTACCTCTTTAAGGCCCCACCTTTCAATTATCTTAATAGGATTTCCAAATCACTTAACACTGTTACAGTGGGGACGAAGTACCCAACACATGAAACCTGAGGGGACACATTCAACCCATAGCAGAGGGATACCTGACTTATATTCCTAGAAGTGTCAACATATCTAACAAGGAAGGATAAATAGGAATTGGCCGTGAAGGGTGTAAGAGAGAAGGAAAAGGAGAAGGGGTAAAAAAAAGTGTCCTCCAGGAAAAAGGACTATCGTATGGGAAGGTCTGGTCCTAGGAGAAATTGTGGCTGGAATGAAGACAGTAAAGGGCAGTGGTAAGTGAAAAGGATGGAATAATAAGCCAGGTATTTTGGGTAAAGCTTTGGGCTGAATGTTTGTGTTCCCTGAAATTCATATGTTGAAACCTAATTACCAATGCGGCGATCCTAGGAAGTGGGGCCTTTGGGGGGTGATTTAGGTGGATGGGATTTGTGCCCTTATAAAAGAGGCCTAGAGGGCTGCCTTTCCGCTTCACCACGTGAAGACCCAGCAAGAAGGTGCCATCCATGAACCAAAAAGTGGGCCCTCACCAGACACCTAATCTGCAGACACCTTGGTCTTGGACTTCCAGCCTCCAGAAATGCGAGAAATAAATTACTGTTGCTTATAAGCCACCCAGATTATGACATTTTGTTACAGCAGCCTGAATGGACTAAGATACTGACAAAAATTGTAAAGTTGGAAAAGAGTGTTAACCAAGGGATTACATGGCAAGTTAATTTTCACATCGAATGTTAATGCGTCTGTACAGCTGGAGACAGAGCGAGTGAGAAGTCTATTTGGGGATCATGGCTTTGGTGGGAATTTTCACAGGAGCTGAACCACTGCAGAGAACGTTTTTTAGAAAATGAATGACAAGAAAGGGAAATCAGAGAACAGAGAACAGTGTCTGGGTCTGAGTGCATGTCCACAGTCTGTGAGGACCCTGAGCACCGGGGGCTGCCTTCCTGATCCATCATGCCTCTTTCTCCTGCTCCCAGAACCCTGACTTGGTTTGCACATCCACTTTACCCCAGATAAGCTATTTGATTTAGAAGCTGACCCTTTCCTGGCTCCAGGGGCTGATCTTGGTTTGAGGACAACCTCACAGCCCCTCACCAGTATTCATCCAGAGTGGAAACTTGACTTAACTTGGCTCAATCAAACTGAAGGGAAAGATTTTTGTTCCCTGACTGATAAAAAAAGAGGTCCACTTTCTCCTCCTGAAAGCCTGTTGCCAGCTACTTGGTGTCTCAGACTCCCTTGAAACTGTGGGTGCCCATGTAATGTGGTTATCACCAGTAAGAGAGGGTCTGCCAGGAGGTGTCTCCAAGGCCATTTAGGGCTGGCGGTGGCTCAACAGTGTTAGGAGCCCCCAAACTCTTTCTGTCCTCTGCTCCAGCTGCTGCTGGCTCCCATCTTGCAGTAAGCTAGCAAAGCACAAAGGTGATGAAGGAGGAAGTGTACAGCCAAGAAAATCTCCCCCTGATTATGCTACTCCAGGGTCTGCCCTACTGCTAGGCTTCCAGTTACATGAACCAATAAAGTTCCTTGTCGTTTAAGCCTGGTTTGAATTACATTTCTGTTACTTGAACTTGACAGCATCCTAAAAGCTACAATAGGAAAATAAACTCACAAAGAAACCAAAAAAAAAAAAAAAAAAAAAAAAGGTTAAGAGGTAGAGGAGAATCAGAAGAGTTCATTATGATCCAGTCTGAGGGAGGATGGAATTTCACAAAGGAAAGAATCACTGACAATGCTCAATGTAGTAGATTGATCGAGGAAGATGTTGTTCCTACAGTATTTCTGATTTGGATAGGGAATCTCTGCATTCAGTGTAACCATACCACAGTTTTCTGATCTATATAATTCTCAAAGGCTAACTGATGGCAGTCAACTTTACATCTGGATTCTAGTACTTATAAGTATGCTTTTATAATGAAATGCGGAATAAACGTGGCCAAGTAAGAGCTGTGTACTGTAAGTACACAGAAACTTCTCTTTTCAAATTAATCAGTGAAGTCTTGTAAGTCATAAAGATCCATTCGTTCAAGATGTTCTTTAACAAAAAAATTATTAAAAAAAGTTAAACATATACCTAAAGTTAGAAAGAACAATAAACATAACAAAGCGCCATATATCCATCACCCAGATGCTAGAATTATCAATATTTTGTCACTTGTGTGCTTCCCTCACATATAAAATCAACTGTTTGAAAATCAGAATATATTTACTTATATAAACCACATATAAATGGCAGTTAGACTCTGAAGCCAGAACATGGAAGCCCATCCCATAAGATACATTACATTTTTACATTCTGAATAGAAAACAACGTTATTGAAACCATTAGATATTTAACTATGAGTCCCATTAATGTGTCTCAGAAAAAGAAGGGACTTACCAAAGCAAAAAATGTCTCACCAGCCTCTACTAAAATCGCTAAGTAGACATATAAAAACTTCCAATTTTTTAGTAGTATTAAGTTGTTAGAATCACTTCATTGCATCATCTTACATATCTACCACACATTTCCTAAAAATATTTCTATCTGCTTTTTCTTTCCACAGCTTCAGGACCAGTGGTTCTCAAAGTGTGGTCCAGGAACACCTGGGTGTTCCCTAAACCCTTTGAGGAGGTCAGCAAGATCGAAACTATTGTCTTAATAATACAAAGATGTTATTTGCTCTTTTCATGCTTATTCTTTCATGGGCACACGGTGGAATTTTCCAGAGGCTGCATGATGTATAATATCACTGCTCTAATGGGTATACATTTGAAGTAGATGTGAGAATCCTACTGTCTTCTATTAAACCAGACATTAAAAAGATTTATGAAAACATAAAACAATTCTTTTTTTTTTTTTTTTAAAAGATGACCGGTAAGGGGATCTCAACCCTTGGCTTGGTGTTGTCAGCACCACGCTCAGCCAGTGAGCGAACCAGCCATCCCTATATAGGATCCGAACCCGTGGCCTTGGTGTTATCAGCACCGCACTCTACCGAGTGAGCCACGGGCCGGCCCTAAAATATAAAACAATTCTAATCTCATTACATTTTTTGTTTTACAAATATAATTTTGTAAAAAGTCATTTATATTAACATGTAATGGGGTTATTTTTATTTTTAAAGAATTAATAAATAATTATAAAATTTTATTTCAATTTTAATTTCTAATGCTTGTATTAAAAGATATGATCCACATAAAAATTTCTTGGGGTGTTCAGTAATTTTTGAGAGTGTAAAGGGGTCCTAAGGCGAAAGATTTTGAGAACTGTTCTTCCAGGCAAATTCTCTTCTTCATTATCTAAATGAAACTTTTGGCTAAAGAGTTTAAAAAAATTCTTTTTCTTGGGCTGGCCAGTTAGTTCAGTAGGTTAGAGTGCAGTGTTGATAACATCACCATCAAGGTTTCAGATCCCCGTACTGGCAAGCCACCAAAAAAAAATAAAAAAAAAAAAATATATATATATATATATATACATATATATATATATTTTTCAATATTTTTTGCATATGTCACTGGAAATAAAATATATCCCTTCCCTGAAATTCCTTTCCATGGTAAACGTTCTCTGATTTTGAGTAGGAAATAGATATTAGATGAGGATGATGTCTAAGATAACACTTACCTTTACTAATTCTGTGTAGCCCGTTTCTTTTGGGGTCCACCAAGGCTGAGCTTTCAGTCCATTCACATTGTAGAGTGAGCGCTGCCAAACAGATGCAAAGTGTCCTCTTTTGTGCCCAAGCTCGTACCACTTATATGCCTGAAAGAACAGAAAGACTGTACTCCACACCATTCTTCAGATAAAGCATTCTTATTAATTTTAAAATTTAAGATATTAAAAATAAGATTCATTTTGAGACATTTAAATAAAGAGCTTTTCCTGTTAGGTGGCCAAATCTGCTGAAAATCTTTGGAAATCTGGTAAAAATACCGTTATTTCACTGGGTTTCTCTGATCATGACCTGTCAGGCTGTAAACTCTCTGAATACTGGGTTCATGCCCCAACCCATTTTGGTCTCCTCCACAGTGGCCAGCACAGACTCCAGGACTTTTTTGTTGAATAGATAAATAACTTAAGATACCAAAGGGGACTATAGGAGGGGCCTTCGAAAAGTTCATGGAAAATGCATATTATGACAAAACTATGCACGGATTGCAAATTTTTTTTGCACCAAAATAAATCTGTACTAACTTTTTATAACAGGTCTGAATAGGATCTACTTTGAGGCACTATGAAGGATAAGATATCAGAGCAACATGAATTCTGCTAAGATTGAAGCAAGAACAAACATCAGATTGACGGTGAAGTTGGGTGGAAGAATGGTGAAATCATTGGTGCTTTATGAAAAGTTAAAGGGGCCAATGCCCCAAAGAAATCAGCAGTTTACAAATGGATAACTCATTTTAAGAATGGACGAGACAACGTTAAAGATGAAACCCTCGGCAGCAGACAATCCACATCAACTTACAAAGAAAAAACTAATCTTGTTCATGCTCTAATCGAAGAGGACTGATGATTAAGAGAGAAACAATAGCCAACACCACAGACAGCTCAACTGGTCCAGCTTACACAATTCTGACTGAAAAACTGAAGTTGAGCAAAGTTTCTGCTCGACGGGTGCCAAAACTGTTCTGCCCAGATGAGCTGCAGACAAGCGCAGAGCTTTCAATGGAAATTTTAGACAAGTGGGATCAGGATCCTGAAACATTTCTTTAAAGAATTGTAACAGGAGATGAAACATGGCTTTACCAGTACAATCCTGAAGACAAAGCACAAAGTAGGCTCCCAAAAGGTGGAGGTGGTCCCACCAAAGCAAAAGCAGACTAGTCAAGAGCAAAGATCATGGCAACAGTTTTTTGGGATGTTCAGAGCATTCTGCTTGTTGACTTTCTACAGAGCCACAGAAGGATAACGTCTGCTTATTATGAGAAAGTTCGCCAAAGCTTTAGCAGAAAAACACCCAGGAAAGAAAGCTACACCAGAGAGGCCTTCTCCACCATGACAATGCTCCTGCTCATTCCTCTCATCAAACGTGGGCAATTTTGTGAGAATTTTGATGGCGGATCATCAGGCATCCATCCTGCAGTCCTGATTTGGCTCCTTCTGACTTCTTTTTGTTTCCTAATCTTAAAAAAATCTTTAAAGGGCATCTACTTTTCTTTAGTTAATAATGTAAAAAAGACATTGACATGGTTAAATTCCCAGGACCCTCAGTTCTTTAGGGATGGACTAAATGGTTGGTATCATTGCTTACAAAAGTGTCTTGAACTTGATGGAGCTTATGTTGAGAAACAGAGTTTGTATTTTTTATTTTTACCTTTTAATTCAATTTTTTCACTAACTTTTTGAAGTCCCCTTGTATTTATATTCCAGCTATCATTTCTTAAGTGCTATTGTTATGTTCCTTTAAAAGGAAAAGATTATGATTTAAAATTTTTTTCAAAGATTTTGCATTTCCTGAATTGGAATGCTAAAATGGAGAGCAATTTCTTTTCTTATCTTGTTTGTTGGCAGCTGGCTGGTAAGGGGATCCACGCCCTTAACCTTGGTGTTACCAGCACCAGGCTCTCCCAAGTGAGCTAAACGGCAGTCCTGGAGTAATCTCTTTTCACACGCACTTTCTTTCCATATCCACATTTAATAAGGCTACCCCAAGGTGACAAGGTGCAAATCTTCCACTAAATTAAGTGGACAGAAGGGAAATATTAATATTACGAGCTGGCAATAAGTATAGTGAAAGCCCACATTAGGTTTTTTAAAAGGGAACTTTTGTTCCTAATACACATTTTTTTTTTTTTTTTCTGCCATAAGGGATAACAATTGTGGTTTTAGGCTAGCTGTAACATGATACAACTTGACTCCAAGAGGACTAGCCTTTTCAGGGACAGCTGGCTACAGAGTATGCTGCTCCATATGGCTCCTTCAAATGACACCCTAACCATATGTTCTCCAAGTGGCCTTTCCCATATGCTTCCTGCACCGTACAGGCTCCATTGTCTTTGTAAGGGAGGACGTTTCTAGTGGTTCGCTAATATTATTCCCTTCATTATTACAAGACTGCTCTAATGATTACTTTTGAAGGGTAATTTCAACTATATATTTTATCAATAAAAATAAGCATTTGCTATCAACTTGAATATCTTTTTCATAAAACCCCAGATATTCTTTAGGTATAAAAAATATTAACTTTTAAAATTTTCTTAAAATTCACATTTCAAATTTTCCTTCATTAGAAAAATGAAGGGTGATAGTAATACCACCTCATATTTTCAATAACATTTACAATTTACTACTTGCTTTTACATGTGTAATCTCATTTGATCTTTCCAATAACCCCAAATATCTCTATTTTAAAAATGTTGAAACTGGGGTTTATAAAGACTACATATCATAAACTAGAATTGAGGGGTCCTGTAATTTGTTCTACTCTCCTATCTTTGGATCAATTTAAAAAACTATCAAAAGTAATTTTCTTATTTAGTTATATTTCTCATTAATATCTCAAATTAAGAATGCATATACTAACCATTCTTATATATTTTCCTTGAAATATGAGAGTACTCCAAATAAGTTTGTGGAAAAACAGAATTAAAAGACAATACGAATCTATGAATTTTTTGAAGTACCCTCGTGCATGTAAGTTGCAGTTAGAATTTCTTTAAAAATCAGAACATTAAAACGGCTATTTGTTTTCTGATTTAAAATAATTGCATGTACATTTGAAATTAATTTGACTATTGTGGTTATTTTTGTCCAATTTGAATTTAGGATTTTATTTCCTATATCTTTTGGTGTTAAAGTGAATGACATAATATTTATTACAATGGATGACTTTTTTGAAAATCTGACAGTCCATTAATTTTTGAGTCA
>NW_007734057.1:16916-29225 GCF_000696425.1 Galeopterus variegatus | reverse complement strand
ATTTGATTTAGAAGCTGACCCTTTCCTGGCTCCAGGGGCTGATCTTGGTTTGAGGACAACCTCACAGCCCCTCACCAGTATTCATCCAGAGTGGAAACTTGACTTAACTTGGCTCAATCAAACTGAAGGGAAAGATTTTTGTTCCCTGACTGATAAAAAAAGAGGTCCACTTTCTCCTCCTGAAAGCCTGTTGCCAGCTACTTGGTGTCTCAGACTCCCTTGAAACTGTGGGTGCCCATGTAATGTGGTTATCACCAGTAAGAGAGGGTCTGCCAGGAGGTGTCTCCAAGGCCATTTAGGGCTGGCGGTGGCTCAACAGTGTTAGGAGCCCCCAAACTCTTTCTGTCCTCTGCTCCAGCTGCTGCTGGCTCCCATCTTGCAGTAAGCTAGCAAAGCACAAAGGTGATGAAGGAGGAAGTGTACAGCCAAGAAAATCTCCCCCTGATTATGCTACTCCAGGGTCTGCCCTACTGCTAGGCTTCCAGTTACATGAACCAATAAAGTTCCTTGTCGTTTAAGCCTGGTTTGAATTACATTTCTGTTACTTGAACTTGACAGCATCCTAAAAGCTACAATAGGAAAATAAACTCACAAGAAACCAAAAAAAAAAAAAAAAAAAAAAAAGGTTAAGAGGTAGAGGAGAATCAGAAGAGTTCATTATGATCCAGTCTGAGGGAGGATGGAATTTCACAAAGGAAAGAATCACTGACAATGCTCAATGTAGTAGATTGATCGAGGAAGATGTTGTTCCTACAGTATTTCTGATTTGGATAGGGAATCTCTGCATTCAGTGTAACCATACCACAGTTTTCTGATCTATATAATTCTCAAAGGCTAACTGATGGCAGTCAACTTTACATCTGGATTCTAGTACTTATAAGTATGCTTTTATAATGAAATGCGGAATAAACGTGGCCAAGTAAGAGCTGTGTACTGTAAGTACACAGAAACTTCTCTTTTCAAATTAATCAGTGAAGTCTTGTAAGTCATAAAGATCCATTCGTTCAAGATGTTCTTTAACAAAAAAATTATTAAAAAAAGTTAAACATATACCTAAAGTTAGAAAGAACAATAAACATAACAAAGCGCCATATATCCATCACCCAGATGCTAGAATTATCAATATTTTGTCACTTGTGTGCTTCCCTCACATATAAAATCAACTGTTTGAAAATCAGAATATATTTACTTATATAAACCACATATAAATGGCAGTTAGACTCTGAAGCCAGAACATGGAAGCCCATCCCATAAGATACATTACATTTTTACATTCTGAATAGAAAACAACGTTATTGAAACCATTAGATATTTAACTATGAGTCCCATTAATGTGTCTCAGAAAAAGAAGGGACTTACCAAAGCAAAAAATGTCTCACCAGCCTCTACTAAAATCGCTAAGTAGACATATAAAAACTTCCAATTTTTTAGTAGTATTAAGTTGTTAGAATCACTTCATTGCATCATCTTACATATCTACCACACATTTCCTAAAAATATTTCTATCTGCTTTTTCTTTCCACAGCTTCAGGACCAGTGGTTCTCAAAGTGTGGTCCAGGAACACCTGGGTGTTCCCTAAACCCTTTGAGGAGGTCAGCAAGATCGAAACTATTGTCTTAATAATACAAAGATGTTATTTGCTCTTTTCATGCTTATTCTTTCATGGGCACACGGTGGAATTTTCCAGAGGCTGCATGATGTATAATATCACTGCTCTAATGGGTATACATTTGAAGTAGATGTGAGAATCCTACTGTCTTCTATTAAACCAGACATTAAAAAGATTTATGAAAACATAAAATGTTAGGTGGCCAAATCTGCTGAAAATCTTTGGAAATCTGGTAAAAATACCGTTATTTCACTGGGTTTCTCTGATCATGACCTGTCAGGCTGTAAACTCTCTGAATACTGGGTTCATGCCCCAACCCATTTTGGTCTCCTCCACAGTGGCCAGCACAGACTCCAGGACTTTTTTGTTGAATAGATAAATAACTTAAGATACCAAAGGGGACTATAGGAGGGGCCTTCGAAAAGTTCATGGAAAATGCATATTATGACAAAACTATGCACGGATTGCAAATTTTTTTTGCACCAAAATAAATCTGTACTAACTTTTTATAACAGGTCTGAATAGGATCTACTTTGAGGCACTATGAAGGATAAGATATCAGAGCAACATGAATTCTGCTAAGATTGAAGCAAGAACAAACATCAGATTGACGGTGAAGTTGGGTGGAAGAATGGTGAAATCATTGGTGCTTTATGAAAAGTTAAAGGGGCCAATGCCCCAAAGAAATCAGCAGTTTACAAATGGATAACTCATTTTAAGAATGGACGAGACAACGTTAAAGATGAAACCCTCAGCAGCAGACAATCCACATCAACTTACAAAGAAAAAACTAATCTTGTTCATGCTCTAATCGAAGAGGACTGATGATTAAGAGAGAAACAATAGCCAACACCACAGACAGCTCAACTGGTCCAGCTTACACAATTCTGACTGAAAAACTGAAGTTGAGCAAAGTTTCTGCTCGACGGGTGCCAAAACTGTTCTGCCCAGATGAGCTGCAGACAAGCGCAGAGCTTTCAATGGAAATTTTAGACAAGTGGGATCAGGATCCTGAAACATTTCTTTAAAGAATTGTAACAGGAGATGAAACATGGCTTTACCAGTACAATCCTGAAGACAAAGCACAAAGTAGGCTCCCAAAAGGTGGAGGTGGTCCCACCAAAGCAAAAGCAGACTAGTCAAGAGCAAAGATCATGGCAACAGTTTTTCTGGATGTTCAGAGCATTCTGCTTGTTGACTTTCTACAGAGCCACAGAAGGATAACATCTGCTTATTATGAGAAAGTTCGCCAAAGCTTTAGCAGAAAAACACCCAGGAAAGAAAGCTACACCAGAGAGGCCTTCTCCACCATGACAATGCTCCTGCTCATTCCTCTCATCAAACGTGGGCAATTTTGTGAGAATTTTGATGGCGGATCATCAGGCATCCATCCTGCAGTCCTGATTTGGCTCCTTCTGACTTCTTTTTGTTTCCTAATCTTAAAAAAATCTTTAAATGGCATCTACTTTTCTTTAGTTAATAATGTAAAAAAGACATTGACATGGTTAAATTCCCAGGACCCTCAGTTCTTTAGGGATGGACTAAATGGTTGGTATCATTGCTTACAAAAGTGTCTTGAACTTGATGGAGCTTATGTTGAGAAATAGAGTTTGTATTTTTTATTTTTACCTTTTAATTCAATTTTTTCACTAACTTTTTGAAGTCCCCTTGTATTTATATTCCAGCTATCATTTCTTAAGTGCTATTGTTATGTTCCTTTAAAAGGAAAAGATTATGATTTAAAATTTTTTTCAAAGATTTTGCATTTCCTGAATTGGAATGCTAAAATGGAGAGCAATTTCTTTTCTTATCTTGTTTGTTGGCAGCTGGCTGGTAAGGGGATCCACGCCCTTAACCTTGGTGTTACCAGCACCAGGCTCTCCCAAGTGAGCTAAACGGCAGTCCTGGAGTAATCTCTTTTCACACGCACTTTCTTTCCATATCCACATTTAATAAGGCTACCCCAAGGTGACAAGGTGCAAATCTTCCACTAAATTAAGTGGACAGAAGGGAAATATTAATATTACGAGCTGGCAATAAGTATAGTGAAAGCCCACATTAGGTTTTTTAAAAGGGAACTTTTGTTCCTAATACACATTTTTTTTTTTTTTTTCTGCCATAAGGGATAACAATTGTGGTTTTAGGCTAGCTGTAACATGATACAACTTGACTCCAAGAGGACTAGCCTTTTCAGGGACAGCTGGCTACAGAGTATGCTGCTCCATATGGCTCCTTCAAATGACACCCTAACCATATGTTCTCCAAGTGGCCTTTCCCATATGCTTCCTGCACCGTACAGGCTCCATTGTCTTTGTAAGGGAGGACGTTTCTAGTGGTTCGCTAATATTATTCCCTTCATTATTACAAGACTGCTCTAATGATTACTTTTGAAGGGTAATTTCAACTATATATTTTATCAATAAAAATAAGCATTTGCTATCAACTTGAATATCTTTTTCATAAAACCCCAGATATTCTTTAGGTATAAAAAATATTAACTTTTAAAATTTTCTTAAAATTCACATTTCAAATTTTCCTTCATTAGAAAAATGAAGGGTGATAGTAATACCACCTCATATTTTCAATAACATTTACAATTTACTACTTGCTTTTACATGTGTAATCTCATTTGATCTTTCCAATAACCCCAAATATCTCTATTTTAAAAATGTTGAAACTGGGGTTTATAAAGACTACATATCATAAACTAGAATTGAGGGGTCCTGTAATTTGTTCTACTCTCCTATCTTTGGATCAATTTAAAAAACTATCAAAAGTAATTTTCTTATTTAGTTATATTTCTCATTAATATCTCAAATTAAGAATGCATATACTAACCATTCTTATATATTTTCCTTGAAATATGAGAGTACTCCAAATAAGTTTGTGGAAAAACAGAATTAAAAGACAATACGAATCTATGAATTTTTTGAAGTACCCTCGTGCATGTAAGTTGCAGTTAGAATTTCTTTAAAAATCAGAACATTAAAACGGCTATTTGTTTTCTGATTTAAAATAATTGCATGTACATTTGAAATTAATTTGACTATTGTGGTTATTTTTGTCCAATTTGAATTTAGGATTTTATTTCCTATATCTTTTGGTGTTAAAGTGAACAACATAATATTTACTACAATGGATGACTTTTTTGAAAATCTGACAGTCCATTAATTTTTGAGTCATCAGCAATTCATATAAAGGACTAGGCATATTGTTAGAAGAAAAAAAAATTGTCACAGGAAAACCAAAACAGCAAACATTGTAGCTTCAGTTCAGGAGTGAGACATCACAGACTTGAGTTCTGGTCCTTAACACCTACCATGCTGGTGCCTGTGCAAGGCACTTTGCTTAGCTCGGCGTGTTGAAACTGTCTATAAGGTCTTTTCTGACACTCAGGGAAAGTACTACTGCTTCAAACAGGACCCTTAATTTTGCACTCTCCTGCCATTTAACTTTTTGGAGAAACAAAATCAGGAAAATGATAAACCAGAAATTTACAACAATCACCTTCAATGATGTATTATATAGAAGACCCAATGAGTTCAGCTAGACTGCTTTTTTTTTTTTTTACATCTAAGTTATCTTACAATAAAAATTGCTAGAAAATCAATGATCAAGGTAGAATCCTCTGAAATGTTCCTCCTTACTATTTCCTGTCTAATCAGGAATTTTATACATCTAATCAGGAGTACTAAAATAGTAAGATCAGCTAGGCCACTAGGTTTTTACGAACAAAACATATTCTTAAATATGTTTTATATCAAATGTTGTACTTTCTTCAAATTATTGCTATATAAGGTTTTCACACACATATCCCCACACCCATATACACAGAAACAGTACATCTAAAGACTCCAGCTCTGAAAATCCCAGGCCACATCTGTGGATGAGGTGGATGCCATGGACCAGAGTACACCGAATCCCCAGAACTGGCCCTGATGAAAAACTGTTGGAGGAAGACAAGTGAGTTGTTTCTGTGACATCCATAGGGTGACACTAAGCAGGCAACAGACATAGGAATCCTAAAATAGTAAGATCAGCTAGGCCACTAGGTTTTTACGAACAAAACATATTCTTAAATATGGTTTATATCAAATGTTGTACTTTCTTCAAATTATTGCTATATAAAGTTTTCACACACATATCCCCACCCCCATATATACAGAAACAGTACATCTAAAGACTCCAGCTCTGAAAACCCCAGGCCACGTCGGTAAATGAGGTGGATGCCATGGACCAGAGTACACCGAATCCCCAGAACTGGCCCTGATGAGAAACTGTTGGAGGAAGACAAGTGAGTTGTTTCTGTGACATCCATAGGGTGACACTGAGCAGGCAACAGACATAGGAATGTGGACTTGGAGGAGACCATTCCAGCTAGAATGTGGATTCAGAAGTTATGGAAATGTTAAGAACAGCTGAAGCTGAATTGCTGAAAGACTATCATGGTTTGTCTTTCTCCCTCTTCCTGTCCCTACTAAATGAACCTATTAGAGAAATTTTCCTCAAAACCCATTTTCTTGTCAGCCTCTGAAGCACAGAGGCCGTGGGTTTGCTTTTCATGCAGCCATCCTCTTTTGGGGCTGGAGCAGAGCTCCATGTGTAAAAACACAAAAAGGTGGCTGCTTCCTGATTTGCAAACTCAGAGCAAGACAACCAATTCAGATTCAACATCTACTATCGGGAATGTACTGAAATGGGGTTTCTACAGGCTTGTTTCTGTTCTCCTATAAGGATGAAGCCTTGTGAACTTTTTAAATTCAGGAACTGTGCTGTTCATTGCATATTAATGATAATTAAACTGGTAGAACAGTCCCATAGGTTCAAATCCCAAGCCCTTAGCAAGTGTTTAGTGAATTCTTTGCCCTTGAAGTAAAGGCTGTTTTCATCTAAGATGTGACATAAATCACACACTTCTTTTATCTGTCTTTGCCCTGACTCTGAAGTGTTCAAAGGTAAATTAATTAGCGACAGTTATATTTATAGTAGTCAAACATGAACATTTATCCAGTGTTAGATACTGTAGCAAAATCTTTCTTATCCCTACCAGTCAAAGGAGTCCCAGCCATTTACATATAAAAGAATGAAGGAACACAAAAATGATTACTAATCAGCAATTTCTTCTCCCTTCTTTCTCTTTACTTCTAATGTCTCATTCTATGTCAGTTGACTGACTGGTAGGTTAAAGGGGAAAAGGTATGAATAAGGAAAAATGTGCAAAGAAAACAGTGTCAGTTATCTAAACATTTATTACCCCAAATCGGTTCGTGTCTTTAGCAGGCAATTATCCTGTCAATTATCCCCTTCTCTGAACCCTCAGCTGTGCACATGGTCCCATGCTCTTATTACTTTTAGAAACCTGAAGGTGTGTTATCCTTGTATATTACTTTATTACATACACAGAATGCAAAGGTTACAAAGTATTAGTGCCTCACTTTACCCTTTCATCCACTGACTCTAAGAACAGCCCAGCCTTGACCCCCCAGGGTACAGGACAGGTGGGCTTCACCTTCCAGCAGCGCTTTGTAAATCTGGGTGTATCGCAAAAGAGTTTTTTTGTGTGTGTGTCCTTTTTGTGACCGGTAAGGGGATCACAACCCTTGGCTTGGTGTCCCCCGCACCTTGCTCAGCCAGTGAGCGCACTGGCCATCCCTATATAGGATCCGAACCCGTGGCGGGAGTGCCGCTGCGCTCCCAGCGCCACATTCTCCCGAGTGCACCATGGGGTCAGCCCGCAAAAGAGTTTTAAAATTTACAAAATGTGATGTCATGATAGTGATCCAACGTTATGCTTATAGAAGCGACATTGTACTCAGGAAAAGTCATAAATCACAAAGAAAACATGTAACTTATTTTAGCTACTACATCTTTGTGTCAGTACCTGTGATTACCATAGCTACAAGTGTTGATCTTAAACTTGACATTAAATATTTCAGAAGGTAAGTTATACAATCAACCATTAGAATCAGTGTGCTTGGGAATCAGTTGAATAAAGACTTCATTCTAAAAATAACTACTTTTAAAATTCCAAAATAAAACAAAAATGAATCTAGGCAAACAGTGGTTATAGAAGAACGGTATCTCAACACAATAAAAGCCATATACGACACACATACCGCCAATATCATCCTGAATGGGGAAGAGCCGAAAGCTTTTCCTTTAAGAACAGGAAAAAGTTACAATTGCAAAAATGTAAAAAAAGACAAGGATGTCCACTCTCACCACTCCTATTTAACAGGTCCTGGAAATACTTGCCAGAGCAATTAGACAAAAGAAAGAAATAAAGGGCATCCAAACAGGAAAAGATGAAGTCAAACTATCCCTGTTTGCAGATGACATGGTTCTATATACAGAAAATTTGAGAGACTCTACCAAAAAGCTCTTAGAGCTGATAAATGACTCAGTAAATTTTCAGGATACAATATCAATATACAAAAATCAGTAGCATTTTTATACTCCAACAACAAACTAGCAGAAAAAGAAATCGAGAAAGCAAGGCTGTTTACAATAGTCACCAAAACAAACAAACAAACAAACAAACAAACAAACAAACAAATAAAATACCTAGGAATAAATTTAACAGAGTAGGTGAAAGATCTCTACAATGAGAACTACAAGTCACTGCTGAAAGAAATTAAAGAGGACACCAACAGATGGAAAGACATTCCTTGTTCATGGATTAGAAGAATCACTATAGTGAAAATGTCCATACTACCCAAAACCATCTACAGATTCAGTGTGATCCCTGTCAAAATACCAATTACATTCTTCATAAAATATTTTTAAAAATTTAAACAATTTCAGAGATACCTCTCCATTTCATAATTTAAAAAATAATTCTCCAAGGCAACACCCATCTCTCTATACACACACAGACACACAGGTATAGACAAACAGAGACACACACATGTACACAGACACACACCAATTTACAGGCTGCTTTTGTGATTACTTAGCTGATTTCTTGAAAGAATCTATAAAATCCAAATCTCAAAAATCTTTTATAGGATTAAGCTAGAGTTGTTGGGTTGTTTCAAACAGTTTTAATAGCTAAATAATTTAAATCATTGCTTTCAAAAGTTTAAGCTCTGAACATTTTTGCAATTGTAACTTTTTCCTAGAAATAATCTTTCTCCCTACTCTACCCTCTGTTAGAGAGAACAAGACACATTACCTCTTTGTTTCCAACTCTCTGCATGGCATCCCCCAGGTGGAAATAAAATCTCCCATCATCAGTGCCAGGATCTCCAGATTCTATTCCTTCCTGTAGAAAAGACACAATTAAGTACAGAATTAAGTACCAGATTTCATTCATAGTTTTATGTAGCTTTTCTAACCAGAAAAATGTATTTCAATATTAAAATTTGGCAATGAGGTTGTAAAATCTCCCATCATCAGTGCCAGGATCTCCAGATTCTATTCCTTCCTGTAGAAAAGACACTGTTAGTATTTGTGACAGAATTAAGTACCAGATTTCATTCATAGTTTTATGTAGCTTTTCTAACCAGAAAAATGTATTTCAATATTAAAATTTGGCAATGAGGTTACTGGTCAACATGTACAATGAAATTAAATTTAACTGATCACTAACTAATAGTGGAATAGCCCGTAAAATTAGTATGATACATTGTGTATCTTCAGTTTAGAAGCAATCATATTTCAATATTCTAAAGAATTTCTCTGGCTGGGTATCTCTCACATTTATTTTGCTCTCCAACTCTAACCATATGTCATTTGGAGGCTTTTTATTCCTGAACCAAAATGTTTGATTGCTCATGTTTGAAGTGATGGCAGCCCAACTGCAAGTGACATTTCTTTCCACTCAAAACAAATGTGTCCTTACCTTTTAATGAATTCTCTTACAAAATATACAGAAGGATTAAAGACATTAGAATCTTGAAAACTGTGATTTTTACTAAACAATTTTTATTTTACAACATTTAGCTGATTTCCCCCCATCTCCCACCAAATACTGAAATTGAGGTTTATATTTATATCCCTTCCCAAAAAAAAAGGAAAGAAAAGAGAAAATATAAAAGGAAGAAAATGAATTTAGAAAAGCAAAAGAAGGCCAAAAATTAAAAAATTTAAATGTCAAGGATTTCTTTCTAAAATCTGCATCTTTGAAGCCTCTTCACAAGAAGCCATTATCTTTTAGTAGGAAGAAATTTTATTTGCATAGTGCTGAAAAATGGCAAGAAGCATGACAGAACAGGAGAAGCAGCATGCAGGACAAGTGAAAGGCTGTGCCCAGGGCTCCCGACTGACTGACCACAAATGTCCTTGCTTGTTAACTAAACAACCCAGCCCTTGCTTTGCTCATCTCTAAAGGAGGGAGAATCTATCAGGGCCTCCTATGCCAGAGGAAATGTAAGGGGAACACTTTAAATCAGAGAAACGCCCACACCCACAGAGCCCTAGTGAGGAATGGAAAGGTTTGCAGGGGCCCAGTGCCAGCCAGGACAGACTAGGGGTACATGCCCACTTCAAGGCGGCACCATTCCTTAGCACCATGTGCAGGGAAGTGGGCCAGATACGACCTTTGAGGAGACACTAGAAATCTGCATGGTTACATAAAATGTTCAGATTCTCAAATATGGAAAGCGATTAAAATTGTTTTTAATAGAACTGTGCTGGCAAAATAAGACATGAAAGCTATTTGCAATCAGTGGGTTGCTATTTGAGATCTCTGATTTAAGTCATGTGAATGAAAGAGATTGTAAAAGTGAAAATATACTCCTACTTATAAAAAAAGTTCACAGCTAGTCCAATATGGTAGCCACTAGCCACATATTACTATATAAATTAAAATTAAATAAAATTAAAATTTACTTCCTCAGTCACACTAGCCACAATTCAAGTGATCAATGGCCACATGTGGCTAGCAGCTGCCATACTGGAAAATATAGATAAAGAATATTTCCATCAAAGCAGAAGTTCTACTGGACAGCCCTGAGCCAGACTGAATACGATTCTGGTGAATTGACAAGGATTCAGTTAGACGTGTTAGAAAAAAATAGCAGCATATTTTAATCTAAATAGTTTGAGCTATCAGATAGGCTTTTCGGGGGCTGATCTATTCAGTTGCATTTGCTACCTCACCTTGTGTAGGCAGACATGAGCCCTGTTCATGCACAGTAATTCACTTGTAAAAGGAACATTTAATGCATTGTCCATATTTTAAAATACTGTATCAATAATGTTTTATTTAAATTTATTTAAAAATTAATAATAACTTCAGTTTTAGAAATTTTTTCACAAAATCTTTTCTGAGTAGTCTCTGCTCATGTGATTGGTATTTCTATGTCCGACACTGTCAATTACGGTGGAGGTTCACACTGTCTATGAATGTTATAGCCAAAGAATGCACATTCTGCTGGTGAAAAGACTCAGCAATGCCTGCCAATCAATCTCCAATGCATAACTAAGGATGTCCAATGACTCAAAGGAATTGGAAGATGAAAAGGGAGAAGAGCAGTGAGAGTTACCTTTAAATATGGAATGCTCTCAGCAATCCTGTTCTGTGCTTTCAGGATGAAGCCGTAATGTACTTTAGCAAAGCCATCATCAGGTGTCACATTCAGAACCTAAACTCAAAGAAAACAAAAAGCTATCGTGATTCACTACGAATTCTACAAATGCCTGTGGAAACACATTTTAATTAGCTTTGCTGTACTTGGATTGGATTATGATGTTACAGCTTAAAGCACTATAGTGCTTTGTCTCATTGCAACATCATTAAGCTTGAATGGCTTCATTTCCTGTCAGCTCAATAGGCTTTTCACGTCTACACACTGGTTCTTCAAGAATGAAGAGATGAACGAAGAGATGAATGAAAGGCAACAACCATTAAAGCACTGCTATATGCAAATCAGCAAAATATCTGTCAACTGATATGACATCAATATTTTTTTAGAGATTAGGAAAAAATTGCCTTAAATTTGCTATACTTGAAAACAACTCTGAGGGCAACAACCATTAAAGCACTGCTATATGCAAATCAGCAAAATATCTGTCAACTGATATGACTTCAATATTTTTTTAGAGATTAGGAAAAAATTGCCTTAAATTTGCTATACTTGAAAACAACTCTGAATGGTTATTATGCATTGCTTTATATACACACTTTATACATTGCCTTAATTAAGAGGAAATTTAGATTTGCATTCATGATATATACAATCTAGTCATTCAACAAAACTTTAAGTGCCCCGACCATGTTCAGCACAGAGGACAAAATGGTGAGCAAATCCAATATTCTGAGATAAAACCCAGATAAATATTTCATAAAACTACATCCTTGTTTATTATCATATGCATTTATTTTGATTTAAAGATAAATGATGTAAAATGCCTCTAAATTAAATAGGTCCAGTGTGAAATCAAAGCAAAAACAACATTCATTAATTGATGGCACAAAAGAGAAAGCAGCAGCAGGTGAGAGTCAGGTGCAGGCAAAGACGCATCTCTTCATCCTTGAGCCTAAGGAGGAAAAGGGACGTCACAGCCACTGTGGGGCCCCTGCACAGAAGGAATGTGCACGGAGAGGGGTCATCACACCCTTGACATGTCCACACAGCACAAGCCCAAACTTTAGTGCTTTCAGCTTGCGCCTGGTCCTGCGCTTCAGCCATTGGCGAAGCCAGCCAGCACCTCCTTCAGACTATATTCAGAATCACACCACTTGTCACTTCCTTCA
>NW_007734057.1:0-15825 GCF_000696425.1 Galeopterus variegatus | reverse complement strand
GCATGGGTGGGTGCATGCTGGGCTTTCCTCCCTAACTAGATCTCTGAAAGCGCAGATCTGTTTCTCTGCATCTTCCACAGCATTGTCCCTGAGCTAGACACAGAACAGGAGCTCAATAAATACCTCTGGAACTGGACTGAATTGAGGCAGATCATGTTGCTGCCTGCATAAGCAGGAAGGGATTATCATAATTATTACAGCTGCACTGATGACACTTCTGCCTGTTGTAGGCACACAGCTATCATTTCAAGTAATTAACAAATTTATTTGCTTAGTAGACATTTTAGAACACACAGAACTCTCCTAAGCCCTGGACTTATAAACATGAATGAGAGAGACTCTCTTTTCTCAGGGGGCTGTCAGTGAAGTGAGGGAGACAGATTCACAAGCAGACAATGCCAGTGTGAAATGTTCAGTGTAACCACAGAGACAGGCAGAGGGGTGCAGGGCATACTGAGGGACACCTAGCTCACTCCAGGGTGACTGCAGGCAGGGGACAGGTCTGAAAGGTATTTAGGGATGAATAGGAGTTCACCAAAAAAAGGGAAGTCGGGGTCAGTGGGGGAGAAGGCATTCAAGGCATAGGAGAAAGTGAGTAAAAAGGAATAGTGGGCCAGCAGTAGCAAAAGGGATGCTGTTCAATTACAAACAAAATGACACAGGAGAAGAGAGTGTTAAATCAAATCACAACACATCCTGTTCAGTGTCTAAGATAATCTTCTGGGGAGCAGAGAGAAATTATAAATACTCCTACTTATATCTGTCTCTGAGATATAATATTTAGCATGGAACAGACTCTGTGGCTCTGCTTTTAACTGCATGGTGGGCAGTCAGGTGGCCCATTTGGTACAAATGCTGACAGGAGGGGAGGTGGGCACAGGCGCCCTGAGAGAATGACAGTGTTGCCCTCCGTGCTCGACTTTTCACGTTCAGGGACTGCACTTACTGCACTTCAGACGTGGATGCACAACGCATATGCTGGTGTTGCTGCCTGGCTGTGATCAACAAACCCTCAGAAAATGACAAGTGGTTTTATATGGTTTCTAAGAAACTCAGATTGAGACTAATAGTAATAAGATTACACAGATTCTCTCTCTCTCTCCCTAATACCTAATCCAAACATCTGAAATCTGAAATGCTCCAAAATTTGAAACTTTTTGAGTACTGATATGATGCCACAAGTGGAAAATTCCATATCTGACCTCATGTGATGGGTTGCAGTCAAAATACAGGCACACAACACAGTTTACGCAGTGTTGTGTACAACACAGTTTATGCAGAAAGACTCCTGCCGCTCCCTTGAGCTGTGATAGACTCTGTATTAGTCCATTTCTGCTGCTTATAACAAAATATGTGGAACTGAGTACTTTGTAAGAAAACAAAATTTATTGCTTATAGTTTCAGAGGCTGGGAAGTCGGAAGTCAAGGGAACACATTTGGTGAGGATCTTCTTTGGGGTGGCTTTACAGCAATGCAAGAGTCTCAAAGGGCAGAAAATGGTGGAGCAGAGAGAGAGAGGTCCTCCTGTTCTCTCCTTTTGAAGCCCTCAGAACCATGCCCACAACTATGATTAAACCATCAACTTAATCACCTCTTCAAAGCCCTACACGCCATAGGTGTTTCCTTACCACAATAGGATTTCCTACCCTCAACAGTTATAGTGGGGATTAAGTTTTGGGGGGGACATTCAATGCAATGCATTCTGCCCCTGTCCTTCCCCCCAAACTCATGTCCTTTCATATAAATACATTCATTTCATCCCCAAACCTGTTTCAACTCAAAAGTCCAAAACCCAAAGTCACATCTGTGAAACAAGTTATTTACTGCCAAGATACAATAGTGGGACAAGGATAGGATAGTTATTCCCATTCAAAAATCACATATAAATACATTCATTTCATCCCCAAACCTGTTTCAACTCAAAAGTCCAAAACCCAAAGTCACATCTGTGAAACGAGTTATTTACTGCCAAGATACAATAGTGGGACAAGGATAGGATAGTTATTCCCATTCAAAAAGGGAGAAATAAACAAAAAGAAAGCAGTAACAGGTCCTAAATAGTCCGAAACCTAGCAGGGCAGGCGTTAAATCTTACAGCTGGTAAATCATGTACCCTGACTCCCTGTTCGATGTCTTCTGCATGTGGGTGTGGGGTTGGGTGCCACATCCTTGGGAAACTCTGCTCTTACGGCATTCCTGGTCTCAAGCCATGCTTTAGCTCTCAGAGGCTAGAATTGCCTGCTGGTAGCTCCACAATTCTGGGGTCTCCATGGCGGTCCCAATCCCACAGCTCCACTAGGCATGGCTTGGGTGGGGTTTTTCTGCTGCAACTCTGACCCCACATTTCCTCTTGGCATTGCTTTAGTGAAGACTTTATGTGGTGACTCCACCGCTGTGACAGATCTCTTCCTGGGCCCCCACACTTTTCCATATATCCTTTGAAATCATGGTGGAGGCTCCCAAGCCTTCACAGCTCTGGCATTCTGTGAGCTTGCTAACTTAACACCATGTGGACACCACCAAGACTTCTGATTTTTATCTTCCAAAGCCGTGGGTCCAGTCACACATGGGGCCAATTTAGCCACAGCTGGAGCAGCCAAAGCAGCTGGGGTACTGGTGTGGGGAGCAGCATCCCGAGGTGGTTCTGGGCAGTGAGCCCGTGGAGGGTGCCTTGGGCCTGTTCCCCAAGACCATTCTGTCTCCCTAGGCATCTGGGTCTGTAATGGAAGACCAGCCTCCAAGATCTCTGAAATGCCTTCAGGGTCTTTTCTTTCTTTCTCTTGATAATCCCTTTCTTCTGTACTAATCTCCTTAGCAAACAGTTGCTGGACTACAACACTGAATTGTTCTCCTGAAAATGCTCTCTTCTTCTCAACCACATGACCAGGCTACAAAATTCCCATATCTTTATGCTCTGCTTTCCTTTTAATTATAAATTCTGCCTTTATGTCCTGCTTTTGCAGCCATAACTCAGCGTAGGCTGCTGCAAGTAGCCATGTCGCTTCCTGAACACTTTGCTGTTTTGAAATTTCTTTTGCCAAATATCCTGGTTCAGTACCTTGAAGTTCCACATTCTGTAAAACTTTTGGGCATGAACAGAATGCAGCCAAGTTCCTTGCCAGTTCATAGAAATGGTGATCTTTGACCTAGTTTCCAATAAACTCCTTCTCATTTCTATCTGAGATCTCCTTAGAATGGCCTTTATAGTCCATATTTCCAAAAGCATTCTGGTCACCACCATTTAACCAGTCTCTAAAACATTTTAAACCTTCCCTGTTTTTTTTTGTCTTCTAAACTCGCACCAGCATCCAGGTTTTTCCTGGCCTGCTCCTTCAAATTCTTCCAGCCTCTGCTCAACACCCAGTTCCAAAGCTGCATCCACATTTTCAAGTATTTGTTATAAGCAACACCCCACCTCTCTGGTACCAATTTTCTGTATTAGTCCATTTCTATAGCTTATAACAAAATACTTGGAACTGGGTACTTCATAAGAAAATTAAATTTATTGCTTAGTTTCAGAGGCTGGGAAGTCCGAAGTTCAGGGAACACATCTGGTGAGGATCTTCTTTGGGGTGACTTTACAGCAATGCAGGGGTCTCAAAGAAAACGGTGGCGCAGAAACAGAGAGGTAGCTCTTCCTTCTGGAGCCCTCAGAACCAGGCTTATGACCACCATTAAACCATCAACTTAATCACCTCTTCAAGGCCCCACCGGTCAATTACTGTAATAAGATTTCCCAGCCTCAACAGTTACAGTGGGGATTAAGTTTTGGTGGGATATTCAACCCAAGGCACTTGGGTCCCCTCCCCAAGATATATCATAACTTATGTGCAAATATTCCAAAATCCAAAATCTGAAACATTTCTGGTTCCAAGTATTTTGGATAAGGGATACTCAAGCTGTACGTATAATACACAGACACACACATGTGCGTGCGCACACACACATGCACACACACACACACACAGAGCACAGATAACAACAAACTGATACAGCTGACAGTTCTACTCCTAGTACAAACTCTGCATGGCACATTACTAGGATTAAAAAAACCTCACATAATCATAAAAAGCACTGCATATTGATATAGTTAAAATATTAATTTTCTAGTGGAAGTAAAAAGATTTTTTGGCAGTTAAATAAAATTTAAATAGTATTTTAAATATTTTATCTTAAAACTTATTTTGGGGAGTGTGCATTCTATAATGTACATGATATATTAGTACATATTCAGATGTACATAATATATAAATATGCAAACAAACATATTGCAGGAATTTGCGTGAACACTTTAGACTGGAAGGTATGCAATGAAACATGGCTGAAGACCACTGCTGTGGGCAGTGGGGACCACTGAAGAGTTCAAGCTGAGGGGGATAGTCAGATTTGTATTGTAGTGTTGATGAAGGTTGGAGGAGACCAAGCCTGGGCAGGACAAATCTGTTCAGGCAAGAGCTGCTGAATGCATGGGTTAGAGAGGGAGGAGATTTGCAAGATATTCAGAAGGTAAAATGAACAAAAATTAGTGATTTGTTACCAGATTAAAAACTCCATGAGGGCACGTGCTGTGTTTGTTTCATTAACTGCTGTTGCCCCAGCTGGTGGGTATGGGCTTTAGCACATGTGTGCTGTCCGAGTGAGTGGACACGTGCAAGGCGTTGGGGGAGCACCAGGAATGGCCTCCTGCCCGCGGGTGGCTTTAGGAGCTGGTTGCATTGCTAACGTGGAGGGGAAACACAGGAGGAACTTCCAAAAGCCACGGATAGGAGCAATCTATGTTAATCCATTTTAAAGCTAAGTCTCCTTGTTAAAAATAAAAGCAGCAAAAGTCCAGAAAGAGAATCACCAATGATTTTTATAAATGTACTCAAAAATAAAAATAAACATTAAAAATATACAAAATTACAATATCAATTTTCCAAAAATGATCTGACAGGGACATAAATGTATCAGGATAAACTCTGGATAAGGAAAGAGAATCCATTAGATACAGCTTATTACTTTAGAAGTGAGAAGAGGGGAAAAAAGGAAAACCCCACACGTATTTTCAGTTGATTAATGCTTCTTTAAAAAGACACCCATTCCATTGTATAATATGGTTGTATTCCAGACTTTCTGCAGATTCTTATGTGTATTCAGAGGAGACTATGATTTCAAATGTATAAACAACAGCAGGTGAATTTTATATTTCATGATGAAGTAAAATGCTTTATATATGTGCGATCTTCTGTCAGTTAAAGGGCTGAATATACTCAAGCAAAGTTTTAAAAGGTGAGAAGGGACAAACCCAGAGTGGGTTAGAGAAACTAGTAGGCCTTCAGATCCTGCACAAACCTCAAATGTGCTTGGTACCAAGTCAACACTTTACCATGTTTTCTAGATAAAAGGAAGGAAGGGAGGGAGGGATGGAGGGAGAGAAAGAAAATAGAAAAGAATTCTGGAAGGAAGGCAGGCAAGCAGGCAGACAATCAGAAATTCCATGGTTCCATCTTTGTGGCCTCTGACAGTGGTGAAATAATGGATGTGTCTGCTATAGTTAAACAATTCTTACATCCGCGAGATCCTGAATCACTGAGATACATAATGCTTCCCTTAACCAAACTTTGCAAGGCAGGGCACTGAGTGTTATATTTTGGCTATTAGCAAATACAATGTTCCACATGGAATTATTACGAGATCCTGAATCACTGAGATACATAATGCTTCCCTTAACCAAACTTTGCAGGGCAGGGCACTGAGTGTTATATTTTGGCTATTAGCAAATACAATGTTCCACATGGAATTATTTTATAACCCGGAATGGTCTTTGGAAGATGGCACACATTTTCAGCATTATGGGCTCAATCCACTCTGTATAGACATTAGTGATGCTATAAAAGGCCAAGGTCTTATTTCTACTCTCTCAGAAAATATAAAAATTATGACAAAAGTTAAAAAGACAACTGCTCCAAAATTCAATGATTTTCAATTAAGCATCAACAGCAATAAACAGAGGAAAGCACCACTTCATGAGTGGACCCAATCCCTGGATTAAGTATGAAATTGCCATACTTGATGGCATTTTAAGAATAGAAAGAATCTTATTGGCTATCACTGAGTAGTAGCATATTGATGTAAATTGTGCCAGCTTGAAAACCATTACTCAACAGGCTTAAATTAAGGAATAGCAAGCAAACATACTCTTCTTTCTTTTAGAGTCATTAGCTTTCTCTAGCTTCAAAGTTCATTTGATATCCTCTTTATTCTGTACCAAATGAATTCCCTCATTGCCGAAAGGAGTCACAATTTTCTAGGTTTTATAGTTACTTGTGACTTAGAGGCAATCCATGAAAACCTCCACTACAAGGTAGAAATCCTTTGAAAGGCATCCTTGCCAGAGGATTGAAGAGTCAATGCCCTTTTGAAAAGTGAGTAATTTACTTCATATGCCTGAAAGACCCATGTTCTACAGTCTCTCTAGATGGGACTTCAAGCAAAAAAGGGAAAAGATTATGTTTTTCTACATTCACAAGAACTTGGGTTTTTCTTCCTATCATAAAGAACCATTTTAGAAAGGCTGGTTATGGGACGATAAATACGAAGTTTTAGAAATATCGTAATTACAAGTTGAAGGCTTTGATGTACCATTTACTAAAATTTAAAACCCTAACAAGGAAAAAAAAAATCAATGTGAAAACAAAGTTTAGAATATGTCAACTATGATAATACTTACATGCTATTTAACTTAATTTTAATAAAAACAGTGAGAGATCGGGCATATTAAATGTAATTTACAAATAGCATTAGAATTTAACATTCAAAATCAGTTGACACAGTTAACAGAACACTGATGCTCACCTCTTCATAAACCTTCTTGGCACTGTCATTGTCTCCTATCAAGAGGTAGCCCACTCCAAGGTCATTCTTTAAGGATGTGTCATTGGGAAATAGTTGAACTAATCTCTGTAGCGTAAGCAGGGAACCTCTCATGTGACCTGATTTGGGGAAAAGAAAAAACAAATAGAAATAAAAACATTGTGTACGTCTTTGTATTAAGAATACAACCCATGAGACTATTCAACAGAGCCTGAAAACTTGCTTAAATCTGACTTTATGTATTAGTGGCTTATTAAATACCCAGTAGGATTTCATGATATAGTTACAATGGTATTGATAACTGCTATCAGTAGATACTAAATATAATATTGATTATTAACATCTAAAAAACATTCTCATTTTCTAAATTCATCAACATTTATCTTTTTATTTTAAAGTCCCCCTTAAGAAAGTTTTACTACCAGTTCCTTGAAAAAATGTTTTGCTGAGATATTTTTGGTTTATTAACTTTAAAATTATAAGTAGAGAGTAGAGAATAAAAAGTTTAATTGATTTTGGGGTCTAGCACCTTGTATAAAACCTGAAAAGGCACTGAAATACACAGGACAGTATTAACTGCTGGCAGTGTCTCCAATTAAAAGTGAACTGGTCTCTAGGTAATGACCTAATTGTTGAGCAATGGATACATCACCCAGTATTATGGGTCCCTCTGGTGGCCGATAGGATACTATGCACTATGCGAATCATGAAAACCCCAAGCTTTGACTTATTTTTAAGGCTGGCTGATGGAAATTTAAAATTTCTGGGGCCATTGTCATTACTCTTTGCCACAGTTGGGAAGACAAACTGTATAAGAGAAAGTGCAAAATAAGGCTAGCATGCATGAAAAAACCATGACCGAGTACAGTATTAGGCAAGAGTATGGTGGGTGTAGCAGTAAGCTGATGAAGTTGTACACTCCACTGACAAACTATCTGGCATGAAGCATCACCGCCTTACCCCATGGCCTGCGCCCCATCACTGGCCAGTTGTATTCTGATCAGCACTCACGGAGGGTTTGCAGAGCCAGTAATTCCGTCACCAACAAATTGGAGTCTTCTCTTCTGCACTCTTCCCTCCTCCTACCTGTTCACCAGGCTCACGCCTTTCTTCTGCTTCTCAACTGCTAGCACCCACAACAAAGGCACAGAGAAAGTCCCTCGTGCAGCCATCTGCTCCCTGTCCCTTTCTCTCTGCACTCTGGAACCCCGTTCTACTGTGAACGAACTTCCCCACCTTGTCAATTTCACTAAAATCTTCTGCCTGCAATCACCTACAGCCACCCTGAGCGGACTGCCCTTGTATTTATTCAGAGGAAAAGACTGTAGTAAAGTATGGAAGGGTTGCTATGCAAGACGATCCACTCCTTCGTAGGCAGTCTTCTTCCCAGAACCGGGAATAGGGAGAGGTAAGAGAGGCGCTCGGTGCAAAATTTAAGAGGGTGTCAGAAAATTCTGTAATTGTGACTTGAATTATACGCATTCTTTAAAAAAATCAAAATTAATGTAAATAATCCATGATGAACAAAATATTAACATTTTAAAGCCAGAATCAGTAAACAGTGCTAAGCGGAGCCGTATTGGAGGCTGGGGGATGAGGAAAAGTCAGGAACACTGACTGACTTTGCGTCCATGGCAGGGGCCTGTGCCACCTCCCTTGAATCTCAGCCCTGCTTTTTCCATCCTGAGTTTGTGCTGCATGTTCTCCTTCCCCTCGACAGGCCCTTATGAATATGTCTCAGGGGCCTGTGCCACCTCCCTTGAATCTCAGCCCTGCTTCTTCCATCCTGAGTTTGTGCTGCATGTTCTCCTTCCCCTCGACAGGCCCTTATGAATATGTCTAATCAACCATTTCTTCCAGCTTTAATCATCACTCGCATTCTACTGCTATCACAGATGTTGGTCATTTCCAAAAGTGGCACAACTACCATTTATTCCATTGCTCAGAAAACAGATAAAGGGTCACTCAGGCCTTGACTGTTACTTATAGGGGCCTCCCTAAGTGACATCGATAATGTGTCCATGTCGCTACTCAGCCAGCTGAGTCCACCTCAGCAGTGACAGTGGCTTTGATCTTTCCCTCCCGGTTTAGTCATGACATGTTGCAGGGAAAGAATCACAATCTTTGTTAAAACAAAGTTAACAGTCTTACTTGCCTTTGGCACCAAGAAACTGCGTTGGTCAAGAGGATGCGTTATGCTGCTCATTTCAAAGCATTTGCAAATTTACTTTATGATTAAAATTTATTTTCTAGCATTGTCCATGGTCTAGGATCAGATCTTACACAGGTAACATTTTAGAGTGCCTGGAACTCCTAAGATTCCTCTATAAAAATAGTTCCCCTGAAAATTTCAACCTCCATGAATCAGTTTGTCTGTGAGAGAAAAGAATTTGGCATCACAGGAAGAGTTTTTGATTCCTGATCCATTAACCTATTAGCTATGGTTCCTTAGGCAAATTAGCCAAGCTCTTAGCCTCACCTTTAAAATGCTGCTTGTGGCAGGGGGGAGGGGGGCAAAAATGCCAGCCACATCTTTTTAATTATTAAGATTAGGATTTCTATTTCAGTTTTAGAGATGGTCAGTTTAAGACAAAGTTGGCTTAATTACTTAAAATTAGTTGTAAAGCTTAGGTTTCCTCCCATGTAACTTAACTCTTCTAAGAGTATACACGGCCTTCAGGATCTTCAAGATAAAAGAATGTCATTTATCTACTGAATTAACTTTTACTGCATTTTACCTAGAAACTGTTGTCTGTCTGACCGCCGCTTCAGACTCAGCTTCACCAGGTCTGCGGGGACATCGGGCAGGCTGGCCACCTCTTGGTAGGTCTCGATGGCCCCACGCAGGACTTCGTTACTTAGGTTTCCTCCCATGTAACTTAACTCTTCTAAGAGTATACACGGCCTTCAGGCTCTTCAAGATAAAAGAATGTCATTTTTCTACTGAATTAACTTTTACTGCATTTTACCTAGAAACTGTTGTCTGTCTGACCGCCGCTTCAGACTCAGCTTCACCAGGTCTGCAGGGACATCGGGCAGGCTGGCCACCTCTTGGTAGGTCTCGATGGCCCCACGCAGGACTTCGTTGCTCCTCCTCTTCTCAGCCAGATCGTCTTCACACTAGAGGAAGCCCCCAGACTGCATAAATGTCCCCTGACCAGCCATATTTGTAATTAACCAAAATATTCATAAAAAGTTAACTTTTGGACATGCTTTAAAAGAAACTCAAGACAAATTAACTTTTTCTCTTTATGAAGGGATAAAAAACAAACAAAAGAAAGCAGAACAACATGCTATTTTAATAATATGAAGAAAAGTTAGCTCTGAAGCAACAGCCAAGAAAGAACATCGTAAAAGCAAGACTGCTATATGCTAGGGCTGATGGACGTTTACATCGTGTCATACGCTAACATATGTAGACGGGAGTCCAGTCCACAGATCTTCTTTTATTAGTTATGCGTGTGTTCACTCCTGCACTCAACAACCATTTTCTGAGAGCAAAGCCTTGTCTTGTGCACGTGGCAGACAAATTGAACGAAACAGACAAAGCCCTTTTCTTGTTTTGCTTCCACTTTGGAAAGGAAAGACAGAGTACAAATAAGAATACCACGTGTCTGACGGCCACAGAGCTGTGGATGAAACTGAGCAGGCTTAGGAGCACTGGGCTGGTGGCAGGGAAGTTGCTAGATGAAGAAGGGCCTGAAAGAGAAGGGGCGCGAGCCAGGAGGATGTCTGGGAGGAGCATTCCGGCAGAGGGGACAGCGGGAGCAATGGCGCTGAGGAGGGATGAGGAACAGAGGGGAGGCCAGTGCAGCGGAGGAGAGCAAGGGGGAGCCCGATGGGGCCATCGGGCAGTGCCGGGCCTGGTGGGCTACCGCTGGCTCTACCACGCTGAGATGGCATGACACTGGGTGGTCGCCGTGACCTGCTGCGTGTGTCCTCCACACAGTCCGGAAAACAGGCTGAAGGGGAAGGGGAGAAGCAGGGAGCCCAGGCAGGGTGCTCCAGCAGGAATGCAGACATGGGATGATGGTGGCCTGGACTAAGGTCGTGGTAAGAAGTGGTTGGATGACAGATATATTTTGAAGGTCAGAGCCAACAGATTTGCAGATGGTCTGACTTCAGGGTATGAGGGAGAGAAGTCAAGGATGACTTCAAGGTTTGTGGCTTGAGTGCTTAGATGATGGAAATGTCATTCCCTGAGAATGAGAAGACAGGGCAGAAGTGGGTCTGAGGGGAGTACGGAAGCAGGAGTTCAGTTTTGGAGATTTTTAAACCCCAAGTGCCTGTTAGACAGCCAAGTGCAGCTATCGATAGAAAGGTGCATCTATGAGTCTGGAGTTCAGGGGAGAAGTCATAGTTAGAGGTATAAATTTGGGAATCATCAAGGACAGAGAAAGTATGTGTAAAGTTAGTAAGCTAGAAGCAGTTCTGAGTATAGACAAGAAAAGAAGAGGTCCGAAAACTGAACCCTAAAAACCTCAATGCTGCAAGGTCAGCAGAGGTCAGGAAGACAAGGGAGGACCGGCAAAAAGAGCAAAGAGGTAGGAAGAAAATAACAACAGGAAAGTGGTGTTCTGGAGGCCAAGTGAAAAGAAGGTTTCGAGAAGAAGAGATCAAGTGTGTTAAAAGTGGCTGGCAGGTCAGACACGACGAGCACGGAGACAGATCACACTGCACTGGGCAGTGGGGAGCCTCCGATGGCCCTGACAGCAGCATTTCCACAGGACCATTGGGGATACACAACTGAATGGAGCAGGTTAAAGGGAACTCGGGAGGGAAGGAGGTGGAGACATCTCTTTAAGGAGTTTTGTGGTAAGGAGGAGCAGAGAGATGGGCCAGCACATAGAGGGGAATGTGGAAATAAGGGAGAGTTTTTTAAGGATAGGAAATAGTACAGTGTGTTTCTAAGCGGATGCAAAGGGCCCAAGAGAGGGAAAATCTGATCATGCAGAAGCAGACACAGAAATTAGAATAATGTCCTTCAGCAGGTGAGATGGATAAGATGACAGGAGGGAAGGGAGAGCATATGGGGGCAGGTGCAGGCAGGTTGTTAGCGCAGTAGTGGGATCATGTGGAAATTCTCTGGACACTTCTATTTTCTTAGTGAAATAAGAACCACGACTCTTAGCTGTAAACCGAAAATGGGAGTGAAATATTGGGGATAGGAAGAGAGAGGAGAATGTGTAAAATGGTCAATAGCACATCAGATTTAGTAGATTACAATTTGAAGATTGCCATTTGAGAAAAAATGATATTAGTTAGATGCTAAAATTGGCATATATAAATTTGTTTCTCTGGGGATAGGAAGAGAGAGGAGAATGTGTAAAATGGTCAATAGCACATCAGATTTAGTAGATTACAATTTGAAGACTGCCATTTGAGAAAAAATGATATTAGTTAGATGCTAAAATTGGCATATATAAATTTGTTTCTCAGAATAGCTAAACATGTTTATCTTGTTAAAATAAAGTGTGTGCTGTAGTCGATATATAGATGTCTACAGAAACAAAATAAAGCATTCCTCCACAATTTGAGGACATGGTAAGAAAATGATCCATCCATCTCTTCCCAGAATGAAAAAAAAAAAAAAAAAAAAAAAAAAAAAAAACTAGTAAGAATCAGCACAAATTGCTAAAATAAGACATGTGGGAAGTTTTCCAGAAAATAACATATCGGTGAAATAGCTCGTTGCTATGTCCTAGTTAGGGTAAGTTTCACAAGATGACAAGAGCTGGAAGCTGAAGCAGGGTTACAGAAGTGGGCAGACTTATGAGAAAGGAAAACTGGTAGAACAAAACTCTCTAGATCAGAAGAGGGCAATTCACCCTTCCTAGATGGAAACATGCTTCAGACCATTCAACTGTCCTTTCAAGTCTGTAAACGGTCTCCAGAATTGACTTATCTCCCAGGACAGAAAGTCCAATGTCAATGACTATAGTGGTCATGCTGCCAACCTGGCCATCTATTATGTGTTCACTTGCCAGCTTTTCTGTGCAGGCATCGGCTTCTTGTGAGTTTGGCTATGGTGAGTTATCCCCAGAACATGATTGGTGATAGAAGACCTCACAGAAACAAAGTCCTGGAGTTGAGAGAGTGCATTCGAGATCATCTAGTTCACCCTCTTCATTCTGAACCTACAAAGCAACAAAATACTGGAACTGGAGGTCTCCGCAGGGTTAGTGGAAGGACGAATGTCTACCAAGTTAATCCTTCTTTACAGAGATAGTAATAAGTATATTTAACTAAACTTAATCTGAAAAGAGGATGATGCAATCTGTATGCCTGTCCCTTCCCCAGTGCCCCAGGGTCCTTCATTTTAATGAAGTATAAATAAACACTTTACAACTTTCACAATTGGGAAAACATCAGTATTAAGATGGCACATAATTCTTTAAAATGTCTTGAAGGAAGCTGACAGGCACTTGCATTGAAAATCAGAATTGCACAGAATGATTTTTATCAGTTTAGCATCTGTAGATAAAACGAGCTGAGCTGAACCCGAACATTTAGTACAGGACTTTAATATCATGAAGCCTTTTGTTGACTCTAACTAATTCACCCATCCAACCTTCCTAGGAGATGTGTCATTTTCTGCCTCAGAGGCATTAATGGTTTATGAAAGACAATAAAACGAATAGGGTTTATAATCCAAGATATTGCGTCCAATGTTCAAGAAAGTTGGTCAAAAATGATTTTCACAGTGATCCAAAGAGTAAGGCAATATCAATGATACTTTAGAAATGACAGACACTATAGTTTATGTTTAACTTAATGTTGCTGAATTTTTAAATTGTTGATATATTCAAAAGTAATTGTTACATCTGCTAACAAAGAATAACTTATTTCTCGATAAAATCCATCTCCTGTTGAATTTTTATTTTTAAAACTCCTATGAATTTAGTTTCCTTTAAATTGTTCCATTCAAATTTAATTTACCACACCTAAATTTTGCTTTTTGCCACAATAATGTTAATATCAATAACCCCTTATAGCATACCAATTTAGAGATTAAAAAAAAATTGCCCAAAGCCTCACTGTCAAACTCCTACTGTGAAATAAGGTCATCACTCGGTATCCACAGGGGATTGGTTTCTGGACTCCCTACAGATACTAAAATCTGCAGATTCTCAAGTCCCTAATATAAAATGGCATAAAATTTGCATATAACCTATGAGCATCCTCCATATACTTTAAATTTTCTTTAGATTACTTGGAATACCTAACATGATGTAAATGCTGTGTAAGGAGTTGCTATACTATATTTTTCATTTGTATTATTTTTTATTGTTGTATTGTTATTTTTATTATTTTTTTTTCCTGAATATTTTCAATCCGAAGTTGGCTGAATTCAAGGACACAGAACCAGGGGATATGGAGGGCCGATTATAAATACAGCAATCACCATGTTTCAAAAGCACTGCATTTATTTAAACTTTGGTACTCAAAATTAATATCACATATAAAGAAAAATTCTAAAGCACAAGACATTTTTGCCACAATTAAATTGCCATTTGCATAAACCATTTTCTCTCTAGTTAATACACCCTCCTTACTCAAATGATTTAATGCTAATGACAAAACACATCACTTATTTGAATAGCCATAATCTTTTGGTAACAAACACATTCTTTCTTACTTAACAGCAATACAATTTAGCAATTTTAGAGGACTATTGCCAATTAACTAACAACAATCATATAGTTGCTATCTGCTAAACTTGGTCTGTACCATAGGTAAGAGGAACGTATTTGCATTAATTTTTCACAGACAATTAAAATTTAATTAATAAAAATTTTAGTTAATTACTTTCTAATTACTCTAGGAAGAATTTGAGCACCTGGATCTCAAGTGGTCATGGCCTTTAGTTCAGAGCAAAACACACTTGTTTTATGTACAAATGTGTTAGTTGCTGTGTGTCATGCACAAGAGCCTGCACGGACCCCCCCAGAGGAGTGCTGTCAGCTTCTCCTTAGTCTGGAAAATTTCTGTAGCTCTGAATCTATTACTTCCCATCAGGGTTGACAATTTTGTCCCCTCAAGCAGGGCTGTAGGAACTTTACTGACTGACACATTTGTATATCCAGCCCTGGCTTTTGCTCTGAGTTCCAGACTCCAATAAATCCAGTGGCCTGCTTGACATGTCCACTTGAATATCTAATAGGCATCACAAACATAACAAGACCGAAAGCAAACTCCTGATTTCTGCATCTCCCAAACCTGTTCTTCCTGACTAGTGACTGGCACCACTCCCTAGCCAGCCAAACCACAACCCCAGGAGGCACCCTTGAGTCCTCTCCTTCTCTGAGGCTTACATCCAATCCATCACCAAGTCCTTTCAGCTCTACTTCTGCCCACTTCTTCCCTCTCAGAGGCCAGCTGTGATAGCCTCCTATTCTTCTTGCATCCACTCTGGTCCCCATAATCCATTCTCCACCCAGCAACCAAAGCGATCTTTATAAAAAGCAACCAGATTGTCATGCCCATGCACAAAGCTCTCCAATGGCTTCCCAGCACTCATAGAGTAAAACCTGTAAGGGCCTGGCCTCCCCATGCCCCCTGCCCCTCCTTCAGCATGACCTTCTCTCTGTCCTTGGGTTTATTATGCCAAGACTGTTTCTCTGCATCATGGCCTCTGCCTTGCCCTCCCCTCTGCCTGGACAGCTCCTTCTGCAACCTCTACCACTCTCAGCTGCATGTCGCCTCCCTAGAGAGGCCTTCTCTGACCACCTTATCTAAACCGCTGTCTGCTCCGCCACTTTTAATCACACTACCTGCTGCCAGGAAATCTTAGGTATGCTCTTTATTCCATTATCTTCTTTTCTTTACAGCATGTATTATTAGGTAAAATGATCTAATATATGCCACTTTTAATCACACTACCTGCTTCCAGGAAATCTTAGGTATGTTCTTTATTCCATTATCTTCTTTTCTTTACAGCATGTATTATTAGGTAAAATGATCTAATAT